>NC_038248.2:10775139-10872493 GCF_000004515.6 Glycine max
GGCATAAGATATCAATGATGGCTACACATCTAAGTCTAGTTTTTGTAGCCCTATGCACTTTGCTCCCACTCTGCCACGATGTTTGGCCATTGTAAAATTCAATTGAATTGAAATCTTATGTCATGTAATTTGGTTTCTAACCTAGTCTCCTAGTGCTTTACTACCATATCACATTGGCACTTTGATGTGAAATGTTCAACAAATAAGACATGCTCCAAGAATCACAGAAGTCTACAGAAGCATGAGGATTCAAAACCAATTAGACATGCTATATCCAACAAAATATGTAGTAAGAAAGAAAAAAAAACTCACAAGGCATTTTATGAATAGTGATGGTCTTCATTGTAGACAGAGGGAAAACCTTCATGCAAACTGTGGTTTTTGTTTACCGCAATTTCAAAGATTAACCTCTGGATAAAAGGTCGCTTGAGAGAAACCTCCACAGGATGAAACCAGTCCTAATTGAGCTAGAAATTCAAGTTATGATATGTTAAATATTAATCCATATAAGAAACAATATGAATCATTGTGGAATTTACTAGTTATTCTTAAAATTTTATGACATAATATATTGACTAGGTGAGGAACTAAAATAGTTGACAGAGAAGCAATATTTAATTTATAAAAAAATCAAGACAAAGTATGATTTTTTTAAAAATAAGTTGAAGCTGAGAAAACCACTTACAAAGTTGGAGAACTTGGCTAGTTTGAAGGGGTTGAAAATCAACGCCGTTCCCACCCTTGAGAGTAAGTGTATGATTTACATAGCACAAGATCATGCTAATAGCTTTTAGTTATGCTTTATAAAATCTCATGTTAAATTGCTAATACATTATGAGAAGCTGATTATATGAAACCTTATAGGATAAGAAATTAGATCCAAATTGATGATAACTTAACTTGAATTGCTTCATAAAACAATGCAATAGGAATTCCTTTTATAAAAGAAACAAAGCCTTAAATTTAAATGTGTTCTTCTTGCAATGTCTTAACACATATCCATAACCAAAATCTTCCATTGTTTCTATTAAATGAAAACCATAAATAAAAGCACATATGACCTACATAAAGAACTAACTCTTCGACAGACACTGTCCAACAAAATTGGAAAAGGATAGTGGAACAATAAAATTCACTATTCAGGGCAATTTATTTGGCTACCGATTTTTTAATAGTCTCCACAAATTGATAGTTCCATTTTTTAAATATTATTATATGAATGCTGATTAGTGATCAATGACCAGTTGCAAATTGGAAACCACAATTTTATCTTATAATAAGCTTAAACGATTTAATATATCACTCTCAAACGATGATGTGATAAGGAGAGCCCAATTTAGGGTCTAAGACAACCTTATTAAAGCCATTGACTGTGAAATTGGAGAAGCACCAGAAATATGGATCCGAGAGCATCTTCTCTGAGAGCTAATTGACTGTTAGGCCCAGCTTCGCTTTCATGGAATGATTCCTACTTGTTATGTTTTGTTTTCCTCCAACAAGAAAAGAAAAAACCACTTTTACTTACATAAAGCGAATGACAAATTTTGAAAATATATAGGAAAAAGTTAACCATACTATCCCAATTTTTGTTCTGCGTTCTAGTTTTGTTGAAAATCGTTCAAACTTTCATCTAAAAAAAAAGAAAAGAAATCCTTCTACTTGCATCTTGTTAGCTGTTTTATTTTGGTTCAGAAAAAAAAAAAAACTACTGGCTCAAAATGATGTAAGAGGATGTCCCAACAAGAGGATAGTCTTGTGGTAAATGCCTGTGACTCAGATTTTTATTATAGAAGAAATTCTATAATAACTATTGGTTGTTTTATTATAGAAGAAATTCTGCATGCATATATCTTCGTGACTCATATTTTTCTCTATCTTTCAAGCATCCAACATGATCTACATAGGGTTGACAAAAATATCATAAACATTACAATATTGATCAACATGTGCAGTCATCTTCGAAAACAAACTCACAAAAACAGCAGGACATGGAGCACCACATTTGTTACATTCGGCCCTTCTCTCAAAGCTCAAATTCCCACAACTATAATAATAATACCAAATTTACAACCAAATGCATAAACATAAGAACCATCATGTGTATAATATATCCCCAGTTCCAATTATTGAAAACACAAAATATTTTTTCAGAAAATAAGATAGGTAACCAATTATTGAAAACAAAAAATATTTTTTCAGAAAATAAGAAAGGTAAAATTCAAAAAGCAGGGTAACATCTCAAACCTTGGGTTAGGGCAACCCCAGTCTTCATCTCTACCACTTCCGCCCCCGCTGCCATCACCTCGTCCACCACATCACTGCCTGTTGTAATGAAAATAAAATTAAGGTGTTTTCCGATTGAAGAAAAGAAAAAGAAGAAAAATAGAGAAAATAAAATTAATTTTGTTTGAATCCATTTGAATTTACTACAGCTCCAAATTATTTAGCTCACCCTAATTCCCACCCTGAACCCCACCCTCAGCCCCACCGTCCACAGGGCTTTGCGACGGCGCCAATCACCACCAATACCGGTGGCAATGAGAATTAGGAGAGGGAGAAGGAGAAGGAGCGCACCAAGCTCCACAAGCGACATCGTCGAGCCATCACCAGCCGCATGCTCACCAGACTCTGCAGTACTAAAATTTCCCCCTGCCAACGCGTGTCAACATGAACGACGTACTCACCTCCTCCTCCTTTCTCTGGTTTTTGTTTAGTGGGGAATGGAGACCGACGGTTTGCTCATTCATAGCGTACGTACTAAACACAATAAGAAGAAAGAGAGAGAAAGAGAGTGACGTATCCGGAAGAGGAGAGCACACAAAATGAGAGAGCTTTTAATTTTTTTTAAAAAATTCAAATTGAAACAAACACGGTTTCCTACAACCGTTTTTGTTTTACATTAAGATGATAGTCATATTTACCGAAATGCCACCACATGTTTAATAAGGAGGTACGTTTTTGAAATAACCGTCATTGACCGGACGTCATAAATGATAATTTTTTTGGTAGTGATAACTACAATTGATTGAACAAATCAAAGTGAAATAAATTAATGAGATCTTGTTTAAGGACATGATTAAACAATATTAAATATTTTAATCATTTAAAAATTAAAAATTAAATAACTTTAGTAAACTTTACAATTATTTTAAAATGTGTTGGGTAAGATTAAGAAACTTGAATTCATTTGTCTAACTTACAAGTTAATTTGATCAACTAAGTTCGATCAAATATGTTCCGTTTGATATACCAGCTTATGGGTCTATTTGTTAAAACTTTATTTGTTACAGGATAATTTTTTAATAAAAATAAATAGATTTCTATTTTTCTGATGGGTTTGTTTAAATTATGTTTTGTTTTTTTTAAAAAATCTCTGCTTATTTTTTAAAAGCAAACTCTATTCTTAAAAAACACTTTTTCATAATTAAGTATTTTTAAACAAAAAGGGTTTAATTAGTAGTTTCTAACTTATTTTCATAAGTTCGATCAAATAAGTTCCGTTTGGTAAGATACTAACCTTTTCTTTTTCCTTTTTATTCTCATTAATTTACTTCAAATATTTTTTTACTCTTTTAAATCAAATAATTAAATACAATCTTTTATGTAATTTTATAGGTACTTTCTTTACTTATATAAACAAGTTTTATGGTTACTTTATTTGTAATAAGCTATTTATGACTTATTTTAATAGGGTTTGTGTATCTAACCCCAAGTAAAAATGAAATTAAATAACCTAATTTTAAATTACCAGTTTCTTTTGACAGAAAATGACCAATATAATTGTAAAAGGTTGCATATATTTTATATCCTTTTTTGTCTTTTAAAACATAATTTTTAAGTTAATAGATTTTTTATTAAAAAAAAACTTTCTAACAAACATTTCGCTAGCACGACCTTACTTAAAAATTGACTAATTTAAAATTTACCTAATTTTCTCAACAGACACATACTATTCTAGAATATTTTTATTTAAAAGTTATTTTGATATGCTTAAAAAAATTCAATCGAGTTAGTGCAAGAACTTAAATTTTTTATTTTATCTCAAATAATTTGGGTGAATAAAAACTTAAGTATAGGGCATGTGTGTGATAATCAAAATGTTGTAATTTTAATTTTTATAAATAATTACATTGTTTAATTAACAATTATATCCTTTATCTATAAATTATAATAAAAAGTTATAGTAAAAATGATGCAAAAAAGATTTAAAAGTGTTATACTAGTAGGGTTGCTGAAAGAATAAAATGAAAAACAAAAAAGGGTATGAGATAAAAGAAAGATTTAGGAGACATATTCTATGTATCAAATTTTAGCTTTACACATAAATGACCTAAGAGAAAGGTGGTTAACATTGCATATGATAGTAACATCATTAGTGAAAGAATTTTAGTGTACCAATTGTCTTAATTATATTGGCCATTTTTTCAACAAAGCAAATAAAATCTTGGGTAAAATGTGTTTTTATTGTTAATAAATATATTAATTTTATATTTATTTTCTAATAAATTTTTTATTTACATTGAATCTCTAATAAAAAAGAATAATTTTTTTTATCCTTGACACTTTTTTAGTATATAATAAATTAACAAATTTTGTATTTATTTTTTAATAAAATAATATTTTTTTATTAACCCCTTTAAAAAATAATATGAATAATAAAAAATAAAATTATTTTATTAGAAACTTAATGTAAAAAAAAAATTATGAGAGAAAAAACATATAACTTTCCAACATCCTTTATCTATCTTAGTACTACTTGTAATCCCATTAAAATGAAACATTTGATCCCGTAACCTATTATGTATAATCGAAGAGAATCCCAACCAACTGAAACATGAATACCAAATTCGAACAACATTATCACCCCCCAAAAAATATATGTTCAATGTTCTCTAGCTCAAATTGACAGCCGCTGCATAGCACATGCTGATAATGCAGAACACCCCTTTTGCTAAACTTGCCTTAGTAAGTATCTTGTTTTAGAGTGTTTTCCATGCAGAAATCGCTACCTTAAGTGGTATGATTTTATTCCATACTCTTTTCCAACATATATCTCTATTTGTTGTCACACCTTTTTCCTTCATAGTCACGTAAGATGAATGAACCATATATCCCCTTTGAGATTCCTTTTCCATATCCATTTGTCTTGCTCTGTGGATGATAATCTTTGTATTTCCACCTGCTATTTAAATTCCTGAAATAACTACTTTTTCCATTGAAAGAGCTCTCTTTTCCACCACCAGTTCCACTCTCATCTTCCCTCAACACATTCACCTAACTCCCCTATTTTTGCTCCTATATCACCCACTAAGGAAAATAGCCTTGGAAACCTTTCTTTCAAAAACCCTCGCTACAACCATGGAATTGACCAAAAGAAGGTATTTTCCCCATTTCCCACCACTCTCTTAATACACTCCACAAACCACTGCCTCTTAGCTCCCCAAGAACCATCTTCCAATCTTCACATTGTTTTCCACCATCTTGACTCTTTCCTTTTATTCCCCACGAGCATTCCCCTTTGCTCACCATACAAACCCACAAGGACTTTATACCACAAGCTCTCCTTTTCCATTAATATCCGCCACCTCCACTTCCCCAGAAGAGCTAAACTAAATCTCATTAAATCCTTAACCCTCAACCCCCCTTAACTTTTTTCCACACACACCTTATCCCATGTAACCCAATGAATTTTCTTATACTCCTCTCTCCTTCCCCAAAGAAAAGATTCTAGGTAAAAAATAATACATGCAGGAGCCTTGCAGAAAGAAAGATAATAGATTGAAATTGAAGACAATACAGACTTCATAAGAACCAAATGCCCATAGACAAGTGCTTGTTAGCCTATCCCCTCAATCTCTTCTTGACCACATCTACCACATGCTCCAAGTACTCCACTTCCTTAGATTACCTCCGATAGGAATACCTGAATATTTCATTGGCAACTTTTCCTTTTTACAAGTCAACTAAAAAAATGCCTCTTCTAACCAATCCTCGTGAGCATTTACCCTACCAATAAGCTCTTGATTTTCCATATACAATCTCAAATAACTAAATGTCGCCTTATTGGACCAACTTTTTATCCCAAAAAACAATGTCTTCTGCAAATTGTCTACTTATTCAACCCTTCAATTTTCACCCCACCAAATTTCCCCTTATACGCCATATAATTAAACATAAAACTTAAACCTTCTGTTGCTAACATAAATAAGAATTGAGACAATGGATCTCCCTGCCTAAGTCCACAGCCAAACATAAATTCCTTTTTGTAGCACAACCAGTCACTAACATAGATATTGAAGTTGTCCTTGGACATTCATAAATCCAATCCCTCCATGGGAACCCTATATTCTCAATAAAATGCAAAAGATATTCCCAATCCACTAAATTATATGCCTTCTCAAAATCTACCTTAAACAAAAGTAGCAACGTACAAATACATCCAAAGTATGTCTTGCCTGAATAAACGCGGATTGGTTATCCTATATAACTTGATGTCTCACTTTTCTCATTTTGTTTGTTAACAACTTAGCTAAAACTTTGTACATGCATCCAATTAAACAAATAGGCTTGTAATTTAAAATCTTCTGAGGATATTCTTTGGGATTAAAGCAATAAAAGAACAATTAGTCCATTTTGGCAATCTTCCATTGTTATAAAATTCTTTGATAAAAGAAACAAAACCTGACTAGTTTTCCTCCTATAATTCTTTGATGAAACCAAAAATAAAATTATACCAATCGGTTGGTTCTATGATGACCTTATTACAGCATCTTACCTTTTCTCGCTACACACTTGAGTCTCAGGGGTAATGTATCTCTCGATCGATTCTATGATAACCTTATCAAAGCATCTAGCCTCTTTGTGTTACACGCCTAAGCTTTAGGGGTTGTGTGTTGTTTAGTCATCATGTTACCAAACGACCTATGTCCTACGGCTCATGATTGGTTGGTAAACTACCAATTAATACTCTTAGTGCTAGTCATTGTCTCAGGTTCACAGGACTAATATATAGGAGACATTTGTTTCACAAAATCTTATTAGATTCTGAGAATATGGAAATGGGAATATATGTCTTCATATTTGTAAGAAGGTACTGAAAATATTTCAGGTATGTTTTATTCCCAGGAAAATAAGACTTTTATGCTTATATAGATTTTACACTGATTTTATTCACATGGAAGGAAAGTGGGAATGTGTATTCCTATGTGGTTGGAATCATAGTTATTGTGTAAAAATTCTATTATGTCGTCACTATTAATACCCACTACCTCTACCCACATGTATTTTTATTTCCATTATTGTAACATTTATAGTTAAATTGAACTTCTCTTTGATATAAGGGTGTGTTAGGAGGCTATAAAAAGTTAAGTAGTTGGTGTCATGGGTTTTAGATGAAATAAGCTTTCTATGTGTTACTTTTTGTATCCACCTAGTAACACATAAGAAATTAACTTTTGCCTATCAATATATGTGTGTGTGGGTACATTGCTGCCAAATAATCACTGTGTTGTGATGACTTTGTTTTATATTTTAAAATTTGGTAATTGCAATGCATGGACTCACGAGAAGAATAGGAAATTTAGTTGTTGATATAAAATATAATAATTTGTTTAATATAATATGGATAATTTAGTAATATGATGTGTTATATATTCCTCAGAAAAATCATGTGAATCAAAACACATATATTATCAATAAGATTCTCAACCAATTTTAACAGTTAATCAAATATATATTTTTTTGAAATACTCAACAATGTCATTTGCTTCTAATATTCCCAAGAATAACATTCGTAGGAATCCAATTAGATTTCATCAAATAAACGCTCCCACAATTATATCTCCGTCATCTTATATTTTGTGAATATCTTATCATATCTTGTTATTAATGGTAACATATCTTTATCTTATCCCAACCAATTTATAATCATATAATACCTTATCTTCTTCTACAATTAAGGAAACAACATATAACAACGTAGGCATCGAGGGCCTATAAAAGGCACTTATGACCTATGAGCAAGGGAAGAATACACTTTATACTCCGGCTAGATAACTCTAAACCCTATAGAAACCCTAGACCAAAACAAAAACCATTAGGCCTAGGACTCTTTGACCTCTCATAATCCCAAATGGTTGCATTTTATATCATCCTCCTCAAAAGGTTTTACCGAGGCATTTTGTGTCTCAAAGTCCAAAACCTTGAACCCCATGCCCTCTAACTTTCCCATTATTCTTTTCCCCCTCTCAAAATGTTTTTCAAAATATCCTTCCATGGATTCCTTTATACTTTGAGCCTCCTGACTCCTTCTCCTATCAATTTCTACACATAAGATCCCATTCACCTTTCTTCATTGTTGTACACATCTATGAAAAATTTTTGAATTTGCATCTTCCTTCTTCAACCACTTTTGTCTTGATCTTTGCCACAATTCATTGCAACTTGTTCTAGATAGCCTTGCTATATTATTGATACAATCCATATTCTTGCCTGTGCTTCTTCTTCTTCCAACTCTTGTAATTCCCCCTTCAAGTCCCTCATTTGCTTCTCTTAATTTATTTTCCAAAACCCCCACATGATTCTTTCTCCACTCCTTCAAATAATTTTTCAGAGCCTTAAACTTTTCCTTCAAAACATATGCCCTCCAACCCTCAAAAGTCAACTCTTTCCACTTCTCCTTTATAAACTATTCATAACCCTCAACTTGCCTCCAACTATTAAGAACCTTGAAAGGTTTAGGTCCCTAATATATCTTCTTCTCCATAAAATAATCACACAATGATCCAATAAGTTCTTTGGCAAACACCACAAAGTACAATATAGCCATTGTTGAATCCATTCCTCCGATACCAAAAATATGCCCAACCTATTAATAGTTAATCCATCCTCTCTATACCATGTATATTTTCTACCAGTTAAAGGTAAACCCACCACCTTCGTTGACTCCTAAAAAATCACCAAATAAACTGTATTTCTTCTCTCCTGGAATAATTCCCAACCCCTTTCCTTTCCTCCTCACTTTTAATAGAATTAAAATTCCCAAATATACACCATTTGCCCCCCTAATTGTTCCTTTAGCTACATTAAATCCTACTGTGCCTCTTTCTTCATATTTAATTCATAAACGCATATACATACACACATAGCAGATACTATGTAACCTCTTCACACCCCATGCACCCACCCACCACCACCAAAAAACATAAGCCATGAATAATATCATTAACCTTCAAGACTTCTTATCTCCAAATAAGAAAAATTCCCATTGACCACTCATTTGTCTCTTTAAAAGCATAAAGAAAAGCATCAAACCCCCTGTAAGCAACCTCTTGAACCTTTTTTTTTGTAAGAAAATCATATTTAGCTTGTATTCTACCATAACACTACTAAAATAATACTATTCTACAATGCGCATTCAACATTGGTGGTTCCAAAAATGATGTTGTTTTAGAGGTGGTGACATTTTAGTAAATAAGTGATTTATTTTAACATTTTTGCAAGAAATGAAGTTATCTGCGTGTTACCACATCGTTTTTGGAACACCGTTGTTGAACTGCATTATTCAAAGACGGGTTTTATAAACACCGTCTTTGAATCTCGCTTAAATTTTCATCTTTTTCCCTCATTACCTCACTCATTTTGCACTCAATTTATTTGGCTCGTAGAACAAAGCGGTGTCATTGTGGTGCGAGGATCCTCGCTGCGATGTGTAGTCGAGGAACCCTTGCAAAAGCTCGATCTTGTCCTTGTCGGTCCACAGCCGCTGAAACAGCTGCCGCGAGTCATCCAGAGGCGGCGACGACTTTTTCTCCTCGATTAGCTCTAGGCAACGTTGCTTCAGATCGGATGAGTCGGTGAGGACGATGGTGGCGGTGGGCTTTGAAATTGGAGTGCCGCCACCGTTGGAGACGAAGGAATCGGGGACGGCGACGGTGACCGCGAGAGCGGTGGAGGGAGAGGGCACGTTTTCTTCGTCGTCGTCTTCTTCGTACTCTGCTGCACCTCCAGGTCTGTGCCCAACGGTGGGTACCGGAGGAGTATTTGCAAAATAAGCCTGTGACTATGGCTTCCTAGTTATGATCTAGAAGACCTTTATCAGTGAAGACACAAAAAATTCCTGATACCGGAGGAGTCAAAAAGCCAAAGAAGGCCAGGGTCAAGCAGAGCAATGTCTTCTCCACAAATTCCTAGTAAGAATATAATATCACTCCTTTCTATAGAACTTACAAAAAATTTTAATACCCTTCAAAATTATACAGTACGTGAAATCCCTACGTGGCTAATGGATTGGATTCCAGAGGAAGGAGGATATCTGTTAGGGAATCTGCAGCCACCTCACATGGATTTCAGGTTTTTCATGCTAGGAAATCTTTGGTCTATTGTTTCCTCTTCTCCTCAAAATTATTTATTTTTTCTGCTATATCATATATACTTATGGAAGTCATTTTCTGCTATATCATCTAACAAAGTTACTAGTTCAATTATTTGTAGTTATTTATTTATTTACGAATATTGAATGACCTTAATCCTAACCAGCAATGTCACTCATTCTACATAATTAGAAATCTAGATGGCCCATGATGAGCATGCTCTCATAGATACCCCATTTCTATTCTGCAACATTAACAATGCAGGGGTGAATTTGCTCGATTTGTTGCTGATAAAAAGAGCCTCAAAAGCCTCAAGATGGAAGGTTGTTCTAATCTTGGAGGTTTTGTTCTTTGTTTGTCTAGTCTTTCTACCCTTTGGCTGTCTGATTTATACTCTCTGTCTAAAATGGTGATTAACTTTTCTATCATTTTTTATTATCTTGTGTGATGTGATCAATTTCTTAATTTGATATATCCCTTTGATCTTGTATTCTGGTTCCTATCTCCATCCAAATCTGTATTCTAGTTCCTATCTAATCAATTGATCACATTTCCAATAGTCTACAGTATCCAATTTTTCTATATCTGTTTAACAGTTTAACTAACATTAACAATAAGTGAATAGGATTTTGGTGGAAAAAAACTCAATCAACACACACATGATTGAAGTTGGAGTCTTTGTGCAAGCAAATGCCATGGAGCAGAGTTGGTGGGACTAAAATATTGGGAAATGATAAAGTCCAGGTAATACTTATTAGAGACATATATTAAAAAATGTGTATTGGAATAACATCATATATTGATACTTTAACACATTAGATTTCAAGAGAATAATAATTAACAGTTTTCCAATGATCGAGTTTAATGATTAGTGCTCCACATGAGGGTACATAATTGTTTGGCCCGAATAATTTCACCATGCAACCTGGAAAATTAGATAGTGGTAGGTCGGCATCAACAAGTGATATGATGAAGGTTAGATAGTGCTATAATGCTCCCTGTGGACCTGCAATTAATGATTGACTTTTTTTCACGTTATATATTTGGTTCATAGTTGGATGAAGGTTATGCAATCAAAGGCTGCTGTCTACTGAGTGTTCCTTTTAATTCATTTACTTGTTTTGAAAAGATCATTCTCTTTAGTTACCATTGTTTCATACTTTAGTCTGTTAAATTTTCTAAATGATTTTAGGGGGATCTTGGTTTTCAATTAGCTCATCAATTGATCAAAAAAGCATTGACCATCCCCGGGGCAACTGTTCATTGGTATGATAAGCCAGGTAAACTTCTAGTTAAGCATCAATTTGAGGTTGATTACTCCCCTCTTGTTTGTTGTTTAATCACTTGTAATCTTTTTAAAAGGCATTTAATCACTTGTATGACTAGTAAATAACACCATCATGATAATTTGTGAGAAATGAGAAAGCAACGAAAGATGGGCCATATAACCATTGTTGGGCCTTCCTTTAGCAATATTGAAAGCAATCTTGCTGTATTGGTGGAAGGGAAAGAATTAGATGCCAAGACTGCAGGTTAGTGCTGCAACTTTTCAACTATACTATAGATGCCAAGACTAATAAATTGGAAGAAATTAATTTTGTAGAAGATTTAAAAACAAATTAAGGAATTCTCAGTGGATAATAAGAGTGCTGCAGCTTTTCAACTATACTATAGATTCTTAAAGGGGACGTGTCTTATAAGAAAATGGATGGCTGTGCTTGTATCTTATTATGTGTCTAATTCAATCAAGAGATAATTGCTACACTTTGCTATAAATTTTATATTTACATGGTCAGTCAAATCAAATTATAAGCAGTTTTTCCCTCTTGAATGCTTATGATATTTGACCATCATTAGCATAGTCTTTTTTATACTTGAGTATATTGCTTTTGGTCTACTAACCCAACAATCAAGGTACGCATGTTATTAGAATTTGGTCTTTAGACTTTTTAACTGAATTTGGTCTTCCATGTTCACCAAGGCCGAGTGTTGTGTTTGTGTTCTTACTTTGTCGGTGTATATATCTACATGGCTTTTCTGTACAGAATTTAGATGAGCTCTTATGATTTAATGATTTTTTCTTTCTTTTATATCAAGAAAAACTAAATCTGAAGCTTTTTTTCCTAAATTGGAATTACTATGCAATATGTGAATAACAAGATAACAATTGAAGCTTTTTCTTTGGGATGGAATTTTGTAAATTCACATGTGAGTTGAGTATCTCTTCATGCTAAGGGTTAAGATGAGCTGCTATACAGTGGATCATTTGATGTTTGATAGCCCGGTAACCCAATAGATATGCTTGTTTCTTTCAAAACATTGAGGTTTTGTTTATTAAAATTTAAAAAAGTGATTTCTGTTCTTATATACATGTTTGTAGTTGATACTTGATACTGTATGCATAATTCATTTTTGTTTATTGTCACTTTTTTGGTCTTCATAGAAGCTTATGTAATTGAACCTTATAAATAGCAAAAAAAATCCCTAAAGAATGGGAAGTAATGCAAAGTAATTATTATTTTTGAGATAGATGAATCTTAATGGGATTTCTCTTGATTAATTCTTTGTCTATGAAGAAAAAAAAATCTTGATATTCTTTCTGGAGTTCTTATTTTTGTAATGGTGTGACATCTATGTTTAATTAAACTCCCATTGTTGCCTGATTTCTTTGTAGTTGGTGTTCCCTTGGACAGCTTCTTTTATCTTGGAGGACCGAACATTGCCTCAGAAATTTACAACAAGGAATATGCAAATGCTCGGATGTGTGGGGAAGAAAAATGGAGGAAAACATTGGTAAAGTTTTTGAGGCAACCTCACTATTGGAGCAGGTAATTTCTCCATTTTCCTCTTACATTGTTGTACATTGTAAAGAATAACTTCATAGAAGCTAGTAGGTAAATGCTATTTTAAGCAGGAAATACATAATATCCATTCTCTTTACTTTTGATATGGAAATCACTAAGACGTTAAATTCTTCATTCAATTGAAATGGATGTATCAGTAAGGTCTAGTTAAAAAAATAAAAAAAAAGGCATTTTACATCGTTTTCTTAATTGAGCGCTGATTTAAAAAAGCGTTATTTTACATCGTTCACTAAGATAACATCAATGTAGAAGGTCTAATTTCTACATCGTTTCTTAACTGAGCACCCACATGAAAAAGCGCTATTTTACATTGTTCACTAAGATAACACTGATGTAGAAGGTCTAATTTCTACATCGTTTCTCAACTAAGCACCAATGTGGAAAAGTGCTATTTTACATCGTTCACTGAGATAACACTGATGTAGAAGGTCTAATTTCTACATCGATGGTTAGGAATGCACCGTTGTAGAAAATGTTGTCTTTTTACAACGGTGGTTTGAGGATCGATGTTGTAATTTTTAACTTTCAACAACATCCTATTTAACATCGGTTGACCACCGATGTAAAATGTGGTTTCCAATGTGGAATCTGCGTTTTTTAGTAGTGTAAACTCTTTTACCTTCGTTTCCATCCTCCAACCAAGTTCTCTTATGTCATATGCAATTATCTTCATTGATATGCTCCTTGTTTCTACGTCTGCTCCTTTTCTCCTTTCCACTAGCAATTTTGTCTATTTTCTTCCAGATTAGTTAATTTGTTGAAATCCTCTTCCTCTCTATTAGAACATGAAACCTCAATGTCACTCCCAAAACCCCATACCTTTGAAGCCATCTCTATTGCTTCCTTGTGCAAAACTCCTTTGCCATGGTCTTATATACTTATCTCATGAATGTTGTTATTCATCATTGCCATCGACCCCAAATCCACACATTGCAACCCTAAATAAACCCCCTTCCACTATATTCTTCGATTTTCTTTTGCACTCATCACAAAAAATACCTCCAATTTCCCCTTTCACATACTAAACAAAAACATATATTAAATCCTTACTTTTATCTCCCTCAACTATAACTACAACCCCAACACCTTATTGTAACTACACATTGCCACCTATGCTTATCTTTTTTGCCAAATCCATTTTGTCATTTACTACATGCACCCCCACCTTACTCACTAAGACACCCATCCCCTCCACAATCAACTTGTCTGCCACCTTCACTTCACGGGCCTCAATAATGTTAGGCCCCTTATTACTAACTTGATTCACATCATCATCTTGCATCTGACAAGCATCCATTTCATTTGAATTTAATTTTCCACCACCCTCCAATATCCCATTCCCCAAAGAAATCATACATCATTACTTCATCTGCTACTCCTTTCATGACTTGCTCAACATTTCAAATTTGAATTTTGAAATCTTCTTCATCTAATAGATCCCCCATTTTTGACCACCCATACTCTAGCCAACACAATGATTTTGATGACGAGTTAGTTGTTACAATATGTTTAACACCTTGACTACCATATGATGCTAGAGTAAACGTCTCTTTTGTGATTCTAATAGAAAAAGAGATTGTATATTTTCTTGACCATGTTAATCACCTTTATTGTTGTAATTTGAATTAATATTCTGGCATAATCCAATTTCTTTTTGAACATAGTGTTAAGATCCATTGACATGCACGTTCCAAATGTTTAAACAATATGATTAAGAAAACTAACACTCCAAGCATGGAATGAAACACCATGACATCTAATCTGCATATATCTTTCCATTAGCACTTCGCTAGGCGACCATTAATCTGATAAAAGAATTGATCCTCGATTATTTTGCTCTCTTCCAATAGTTCCTCCAAAACTTCCCCTTCCAATGGTCATATTAACACCATATCTTATTCTAAATGAGTAACCATCATAGAGTTTAACCCTTTTTCTATCAACCTGTCCCAAAGAGTATATATTCTATTTCTGGTGGTTGAACTCTTCCTACTTAACACCCATCCAACTATTTCATATGCTCCTTAATTACTTTGAATGATAAATGCTTCCAATCAATTTCTTCCTTATTTTGAATTTGAATTACACTTGTCTTCTTCTTTGGTGGCCACTTCATATTTTTCTTTTTTTTCCACCACTTCTACATATAATTGTTGAATAATGTAAACTTGATTTAGCCCATTAATCAAGTGTTAGGCCCATTTAAGTTTGTGTTACTACTCCAAAGAAAATTCTAGAGAAGTGTAGAGATAAGTAGAAGTAATATTTAATAAATAATTGGAAGAAGTGTGTAGAACTAAGTAATTTGGAGAAGTGTATAGAACTCTCCCTTGAAGTGTGTGAAAATTTTTTCTTGATGTATCTAAAACTCTCCCTTGAAGCCTATAAAATGGGGAGAGGTTGTCATTTGCAAACAAAGACAAAACCAAAACATTTCTCAAGTAATAAAAACTAGCATTCTTTCAGATATTCTCTCCTCCTCCATTTCTCTCAAATACTTCCTATAACCTTCTCCTTTCCAACAATAATCTCCCATCCTTTTTAGCATTGTGATTTTTTCTCAATTGATCAAAAGAATTTTCAATTGATGCATGTGATAAATTGTGATATTTTATGTTATCACATTTTTCATTCCTCTTGAGCTTCATGACATTTACTAGTAGCTTATAAGTACTAATCCATTGATGGTCCACCTTCTTCTCCATGACTCCAACATCCCCTTCCACAACCATTCTTACAAACCCAATTTTTTCCCATAGCTATCCCTTTTGTGGAATGAAAACATCCTCCACATTATCCCATCAATTGAAAATACACTTCATCGCCTTTGCTTTAAAATTATCTAGAAAATTTGTGAAGAAGAACATTTGTATACTCCTTTGATCTTCCTTTTCCTTGATATTCAGTCCATTATCTTTCTTCCGTCTTCGATTCACTACAGTCCACTCATCATCTCACTCTCGCTTTCTCTCTCACTCACTCAGTCATCTCTCACATCCACTTGTGGAGTTAGAAAGAGTTACATTAATCATTTAATATGAGATTGTTTAATCTTATTTTTATTTGGGATGAGTTGAACAAATCCATTTTGATGACTTTCATGTAGAGTTATGTATGTAAGATCATCTATGTTGTATAAATTTGATGACTTTCATGTAGAGTTATGTATGTAAGATTGTCTATGTTGTATAAATCCAATTCATTTCCGGTCTTAGTTACAAAGTGTTACTAGCTTGTCCTTTAAATCAAATGGGTAGATAAAAGTATGTGGTTATCTAACTTATTCTAAGTAAAAACAAGATTAAACAATTTCTTCATAAATGATTGGTGCAATTTTCTTATGTACTATCTTTGTCCCTATACATAAAATCATTTTCACTTTATTATTTGTCTATTTTTATAAGATCCTCTTCTAAAAGTTTAATGCATTAATTATTTTTATTCTATAGTACCCTTAATTAATTATAACATTCTCTCTTCAAACATTAATTATTCTTTGGTGATAAGTGGAGAGACAAATTAAGGGTAATTTTGAAATAATGGTATAAATAATTGACAAATTTAAAATGATTAACTAAATTAATTATTTTTCTTAAAGTATGAATTAATTGAAAGAGTTTTAAAGGCAACGATAATACTTTGAATTATATGAACCAACTTGTTAACTTTCGGATCTAATAAGTTTAATTAGGAATTGGTTGACTCAATCCAAGTAAAATTAAACTTATTAGACCCGAAAGTTAACAAGTTGATCCATATAGTTAATAAAAGAATTTTTTTTAATATATATATATATATGGGAAAATGCATATAAAAAAAGAGTGAAATTAACTAAAAATATATTCAATACCCAAAATTAAAAAAAAAAAAAAAGACGAATTACATCAAAGATTTTCTCACACTCAAAAAGGAAAGAATTTCTAAGTAAGGTGTGAGCCACCAAATTAGCTGTTTTCTCACAAATTGAGTGGTATAAGATGGACAAGATCTTAAATATCTCTAATTTGCTCCAATAATATCCCGCAATCTGTAATAACCCATGACTAGTTGTGCCTCACTTAATTGCATGTGATGATGTGAATAATACGGATTGGTATAACCATTCAATTGGAAATATAATGTTTATCCAAACACATGCACCATAAATAAAGTTATTAATGTGAAAAAATAATAGTAATTTGTTTATGATTGAAAATAATAGTAATTTGGTGTAAAGAAGTATTACCATCATTTTGTTTCTGTATAGCTGCATGGAGTGGAGAACTTCCACGACACTGAAAGCGGCTGATCTGCAGGGAATGGAATTTGCAACAAAAGGTTAAGAATTTCCACTTTCCCACTCTCAACTGCCGCACACTGTGGTGATCGCTTTGGTTTGTTCAAACAATGGACTGCAGCCATATCTGCACCGAAAATCTCTTTAACCAAATCAACATGCCCACTGTAGACAGCCTCGTGCAAAGGAGTGTCACCATGTTCATTTCTTTCTCTTGTTATTTCTTTATCTTTCATCTCATCATATTTTGACTTAGAAGTGGCATAATGGGAGAGAATGAACTTGACTATAGTACTAGTAAAGTTCTTAGACCTCACAGCAACATGAAGTGGAGTATCGCCTCTTACGTTTCTCCTAATAAGAAGCTCAGGAAAGTGATGAGCAATCAGCTCTGTAATCTCTTCTTTCCCCAAATCTGCTGCCACATGAAGCAGTGAATCACCTGCTAGGGTGACTTTATCAAAAATATCAAAGGTACTTTACTTTCAATACATTGTTGCTTCAACACTTCAACAAAGTTATCCACATTTCCTATTTCAACAGCTTTATACAACTCATAAATCATAACTTTTCCAACAATTTCCTTATGCAGTAGTCCCACTTGTGAAGCTGCATCTGGACTTGGGAATTGCATATTCTTCAGGTCCTCCATGATTTACGTATGCTCAGTGATAAACACCTTAATCAAATGCACTAAACTCAGAAAGATTAAGGTTGCAATGTAATCGCACAGCTAAGGACTCAAAATACCTGTATATACAAATTAATTAAGGATACAATAACACATCTATCTACAAATTATTTTATTAATGACTTCAGTAATTAATTCGCTTGTATCGAAGGATGGTGTGTGAGTACAAAAATAAAATAAAAAATGAAAAGAAAAAAAAAAAGGATGGTGTGTGTGAAATGTGAATATGTATATGCATGGTAGGTAGAGCTAGCATTATTCGGTGCATGTATAAATTTTGCCTGACGGGAAGTCACATTTTATAATCACTTTATTTGTGAATCGTAATGCTTAGATCCAAAATTTACTTCGGTGCTCGCACTATAATCCTAAAAGAACGGAAGATGTCAGCAATTATAAATTTTAAACTCGGGTTATTGTTCGAATGACGACACACTCTTGGTGAGTGAATGTATAAGGTTGGTAGCATTATTAGGTGCAAATATAATTCTTGGTTGACGTGAACTCGTGAAGTCAGTTTATTTAACCATTTTACTCATGAATTGTAATGCATTAATGCTTTGATCCTAGATTAATTTCCGCTCCCACACATCTTAGAAGAACGGAATACGTGGAATATGATAAAATTTAAACTCACATTTGTTAGAAATCTATATACTGTATGTATAAAAGAAGCTTTAAAACTTTATTAATGATTAGATCAAAATTCTAATTTAATTTGATTTAATAAATGTATATGTTGGTTCAAGAACTATAATACTGCAAAGCAAGATCAAAACTAGAAAAATATGATCACACACAGACACAAGGCACAAAAAAAAATGAATGTTGTTGTTATTTTTTGAAATGAATCAATATTGGCTCTATACACACACTCTATATATAGCAAACATCCAGGAGTTATATATATATATATATATATATATATATATATATATAGTAGTAACCTAACAGTTATAATAATCATGACAGTTAAAGCAGTTACAAGCAATAGGTAGAGACACCAATCAAATATAGAGTCAGCGGTTATAATAGTTACTACAACAATCTCCACCTCGACTCTACATTTCTAAACAACACTAATCTCAGTCAAATCCAACCAAGCTTAAGCATTTCTCAAATTTATCCCTTGGCAGGGATTTAGTTAACATATTAGTTGGATTGTCTTTAGATGTAATCTTCACTATTTTGATTGCTCCTTATTCCACCACTTCACGAATGAAGTAATGCTTTATATCAATGTGTTTGGTCCTTGTATGGTACATTTGATGATTGGCCAAATGAATAGCACTTTGGCTATCACAATGTATCTAGATAGTCTCTTGTTCAATCCCCAATTCATGTAGCATCCCTTTCAGCCATAGACCTTGTTTCACTCCTTCAGCCAAGGCATTATACTCAGCTTTAGTGGTGGATAAAGCTACAATTGACTGAAGGTTTGATTTTTAGCTAACTGCAGTTCCAAACAAAGTAAACATATATCCTGACAATGATTTCCTTGTGTCCAAGCACCTTGCAAAATCTGCATCCACAAACCCTTCAATTACTGTTCCACCTTGAGAGTTTTTATGATACAGTAAGCCTGAGTCCAAACTTCCATTTATATATCTCAATATCCACTTTAAAGCCTCCCAGTGTGCTTGACCAGGTTCCACCATGAACCTGCTGACAACACTCACAGCATGAGCCAAGTCTGGTCTTGTACAGACCATTCCATACATGATGCTTCCAACCCCACTAGTACAGGGAACTGTATCCATCTTCTTCCTATCATCATCTGATATTGGACCTTGGCTTTTCGAGAACTTCATGTGCTACCCCAAAGGTGTGCTCACAGGTTTGGACTAATGCATCCTAAACCTCTCCACTACCTTCTGCATATAGGCTTGTTGGGATAATAGCAAAGTTCCTTTCAGCTAATCTCTTTTAATATCAACACCAAGGATTCGTCTAGCTTCCCCAAGATCCTTCATCTCGAATTCTGAGTTCATCCTTGACTTTAGGTCATTGATCATACATTTGTTGCAACTAGCCACCAAAATATCATCTAGATACATTAGGAGATATAGATAATTCTCCTGGTGCAGAACATAAACACAACTATCATAGCTGCATCTCTTGAACTCCATCTTTATCAAGAAATCATCAAATTTCTTGTACCATTGCCTTGGGCTTTGTTTCAAGCCATATAAGGATTTTTGCAAGAGGCATACCCTATCATCCACAGCAAAGCCTTTTGGTTGCCTCATGTAAATGGTTTCCTCCAAGTCTACATGTAAGAAGGTTGTCTTGGCATCCAATTGTTCTAGGTGTAGCTTGAACTGGTTGCCAATTGACATCAAGATTCTGATAGAGTAGTGCTTTACCACAGGTGCAAATATCTCATTGTAATTCACACCCTCAACTTGAGTAAATCCTTTAGCCACCAACCTTGCCTTGTATCTTGTCTTCTGAACCCCGAGAATTTCACCTTTCCTTTTGAAGATCGACTTGCCACCAACTACCTTCTGTCCCTTAGGTAGTTCCACAAGCCTCCAGGTATTGTTCTTCCTGAGTACCTCAAGTTCTTCTTTCATTGCATGAAGCCAAAGTTGTCTCTCCTCACTTTCATGTGCCTCCTTGAAATTCCTTGGTTTTGCTGATCCTTTAATTTCCTCAGTTGCTGTTAAAGCATAGCAGATGAGATCAGCTTGACCAAGCTTTCGGTTTGGTTTAGGAATTCTCCTTTCCCTATCACGAACCAATTGGTAATCATTAATGGCATGATCTGATCTCCTCAAATTTGAAACTGAGTGTCCAGTTTCCTCTGTTGTATTGTCTAGGTCAATAATTGGATTTATCTAAGTGTTTTCCTGCACCTTATCAGTAAAAGGCTCCACCTTAATGTGAGTTTTCTCCTTTCCACATTCTGAGTTTTCAGAATACATTCGCATTCTTGTCTCATTAAATGTCACATCTTTGTTGATGATGAGCTTGGAAGGTTTTGGATCCAACCTCCACAGCCTGTAACCCTTGACTCCTTCAACATACCCAAGAAATAGACATCTTACAGCTCGAGCATCCAACTTGTCCTTCTTGACATATGCATATGCCAAGGCTCCAAAAACCCTTAGGTTAGAGTAATCTACTGGACTTCCACTCCAAACCTCCATTGGTGTTTTGTATTCAAGGGCAGATGATCGATGGACTCCTGTTGATCAAATGCACAACTGTGTTTGCAACTTCTCCCCATAAAACCTTGGGCAAACCTGCTCCAAGAAGCATGCATGTCACTCTTTTTAGGATGGTTCTATTCATCTTTTCTGCAAGGCCATTTTGTTGAGGGGTACTGTTTTGTGCCTCTTGATTCCATGATGTGTGCAAAAAGTATTGAATTGATCTGAGACAAATTTAAGCCCATTGTCTGTCTTTAGCACCTTTAGCTTGGTTCCTTGCTAATTTTCAATTTGAGTATTGTTAGCTCTTTGGCAAGTGTACCAAATCGCTCGTAGTAATAATCTCTCGGTAAGCCGAGTGTCATACCATGGGGATTTTGTTACACTTATGTGAAGTACTTTTCAGTTTGTAAATTGTAAATTTAGCATATAAAAGTAAATATAATCTAAATCTAGCAAAGGATAAGAAATTTAAAATAAAAGATAAAGATAATAGATAAGATAAGATAAAAGATTTAAAGATAAGATTAAAAGATAAAATTAGAAGATAAAATATTTAAATTGCGATAAAGATAACTACTTCTACGAAATTCAAATAAATAAAATCTAAATCTACTAAGCCTAAATACTTACTCCTAAAACTCAACAGTAAAATAAGGAATAACTACTTCTAAGAAAAACCAACAATAAAAATAGGGAATAAAATCTATATATTAAAATCGCTAAAACCTGACAAGTCTAATTAGCCTAGATATATGGATTCTGGATTTGTCTGTTATCAATAGCAACAAACTAATTCTGCCCCACATCTATCCATCTACTTGCCCCTGATGCCTCACGATGACAAGCCAACCTTAATTACCTATCTTCCAAATGCCCTTTGCGAAGACTCAATAACTAAGATGTATTAAGATTACATTCTAGATGTTTGCTAAAGCATGGGCATTGGGGCATTAAGTCATGTTAACCCAATGATTTCTTTCTTTTATTGTTCTATTAAGCGTTACCCTCTCCCGAGTGGCCTAACCCTTAAAACTGATTCACGCATTCATTCCTTATCCCTAATTAGGTTTTACCCTCTCCCGAGTGGCCTAAAGACTATCAGAAAATAAAGTTTGAAATGCAGAATAAATAAGAAAGAAAAGTAGATAAAAGAACCTGGAAGGAAAACCCTCTAAAAGATAACCCGATAATTTCTTCCTTTTAGTGTTCTCTTAAGTGTTACCCTATCCCGAGTGGCCTAACCCTTAAAGCAGATTCAAGTATTCATTCCTTACCCATAATTAGGCTTTACCCTCTCCCGAGTGGACTAAACCCTAACAGAAAGCAAGTTCCGAGATACAGGATGTAAAAAGAAAGAACGGTAAATAAATAAAAGAACCTGGAGGGAATTCCTCTTTTTATTGATAACTCTTGAAATGCTCCATACATCATTGGCTTTTTAGGCCTGCCAGGCCCTAGCTAGGCACTCATAGTCATGAGGGCTTTACAATGAGAAAGGGGGTGAAAGAAAGATAATAAGAATATAAGAAAAGGGAAGGAAAAGGAGAGAACTGAGTGCTAGAGGTCTGAAAACTGAGCTCTCAGGAAGTGTCTGTTTTCCTAGGCTGACCCTCTTATTTATAGGTGCAAACTTGGGTATGGGCTTTTTCTGATTTTCTTCTTTTTTTTCCTTTATTTCTACTCCTTTTTGCTTGTTGTACCTCCCTTTTTCACATCTGCAATCAAAATTCGAAATTAATTAAATCTTTCCAAATTAAAGCATAAATAACTGCTAAATAATTAATTCTAAGTTAATTTTAGACCGATTCTCCACTATTAATTCACTATTATTTAGCAGTTATCAAAATCCCCCAAGCAAATAAGAAGAATAAAATTATTCCATTCTTAAGCAAAAATTTCCTCAAGTAAGTTCCAATCATTCCAACACTCTCCATGACTTCAATTCCTTGGTCCTTTGATTGGTCTCTTTGCATCTGTCATGATCTTAAAATAAAAGCATAAACACGAGAGCAGAAACAAGTCAATTATCTGGAATTCCAACAGGTCCGGCTTGCCTTACTTCCTTACAAAGCTGGTGTTTCTCTCTGCTCACAAGTGTCTGGTCAAGTGTTTGCAATTTTAACAACCTGTAAATAAAACTCAAGAGTTTTGTACTTCATCTCAGTTAAGGTTAGTCTTAATTACCTTCGGTGGATCACTAAGGACTTTTATGGCTTGTAATGGGGCCTGACTAACAAAGAATCATGGTTTTTCTTGGAAATTCAAAATATAAGATTATAAGAGAGCATGCATTCCAAAAATTTAAATTCTTGTCAAGACCTATTTCCCACTTTAAGCCCCTTTTTGCCTTTAGCACTTTCCACTGACACCTCTCTTTTTCATTCTTGCCCTTTTTATTTATTATATATATATATATATATATATATATATATATATATATATATATATATATATTTCTTTTTCCCTTTTTTTTCTTTTCTTTTTTTTTTCTTTTTTTTTCTTTTTTTTCAATAATAAGCATAATAATAACAATGGGCTCACAATTATTTAGAGGTGTTCTAGTGTGTGCTATTTCCTTGGCTACTTTACCCATTTGTTCAAACTCCCCCAAATTAAGGCCTTATTATCATTTAGAACCCTACTGCTCTCTTAGAATCCTACACAAGGTCAGGAATATGAATTTCTTGGCTTAGGGTTCTACTCAGAATAAATCATTATAATTCTTTCGGCTCAATATGG
This sequence comes from Glycine max, assembly GCF_000004515.6. Classification (NCBI taxonomy): domain Eukaryota; kingdom Viridiplantae; phylum Streptophyta; class Magnoliopsida; order Fabales; family Fabaceae; genus Glycine; species Glycine max. The sequence continues at coordinate 10,799,238 of NC_038248.2, forward strand.
GTGCAAGGGATAAAATTATGTTGGGTTAGCTTTTTGGCTGAGTGGGTGAAATAAAACAAACATGGCCTTGATCATATCCACCTTAAGTAACTAATTTTAACAGTCCAAGAATGATGCAAAACTAAAAGTTTAAAAATAGGCATTTTCTCTCACAATTAAGGTCACACTCTCATCGGGATAAATTCAGTATTAGTGTACCAGATGTGTCTTCATTCCATCAAGCTAACCTTTCCTTTTCTGTGAATCATGTTTCATTCCTTGATCTGACTTTTGCTTCCAAGACTAGTGTTTTCCAATGACTAGTAGCCTTTCAAGTGTTGGACCTTTCAGAACAAACTCAAAATTGTCATTTCTCAAGTTATCATGCAATTTATTTATTCACTCATATGCTCAAATCTAATAATATTACCACTGCTTTTCATTTTGAACACAAGCTACAAGTATGACAAAATAACTTAAACTAGAAACCTAAAACATAAGAACATAAACATAAACATAAAACATGAAACAAAAACATAAAGAAAAATAAAACTAAATAAACTAATGTCCTACGCCGCCTCCCAAATCTGCCCATGGGCCCCAATCAGCGCCAGCCATGAGGTCCTCATCAACTACAGGATCCTCAGCAGCAACTCCAGAAGGCCATTCCCCCCTGTCAGTGGAGGGTTGGTCTCCTGGCCAGGCGACCTGCTGACGATAGGCCTCTGGAGTCGTGAGCGACGGATCCATCTGCAAAACTACGTGAAAAAGGCACAAGAGATATGTGGGTAAGAAGAGAATGCAGAGAGAGAAGGGTGTAAAGAGAGTGAAAGCGTAGAAGAAGAGAGAAACGAGAGTTTCTCAAATTAGAAAAGCCCCCCTGGAGGCAACTGAGGGGTTTGGGGGTTTCGATAACTCCCCCGAATTTATGACGTGCGCGCTTAGTGCGCATGTGGCCGCTAAGCGCACCAAGGGAAGCGTCCCTTGGTTGCCCCTCAGATTCAAAAATTCAAATTTTAAAAACTTACCTGGGCACTTAGCGCGTGGCTTCGTGCAGCCCACTTCAAGTTGCTATTGGTACCCCTCCTGTTTGCTGTTTGCACCTATTTGGGCCCTGTGTTTTTTTTTTTTTAAGAAAAAAAACAAAACAGAAAATAACAATTGCAAAATAAGGACAGAACATAAATACCTATAATAAAATGTTGGGTTGCCTCCCAACCAATGCTTAGTTTAATGTCTTTAGCTAGACATAGAGCTTCTTTCAAGGATCTTTTAAATGCACGACGGTCGTCAACTTCTCTAATTGTCCTCCATTATGGATCTTTAAGCGCTGTCCGTTGACGATCCATTTCTTCTCATAATTTTCTGCTCGAGGGTCCACTAATTCTACTGCTCCGTGAGATCTGATTTCTTTAATAATGAACGGTCCTGACCACTTTGACTTCAGCTTTCCTGGGAAGAGTCTCAACCTGGAGTTCAAGAGTAATACCTGCTGCCCTGGCTGGAATTCTTTCTTTTGTAACTTCTTATCGTGATACGCCTTAGTCTTCTGCTTGTAAATCCTAGATGATTCATAAGCATTCAACCTCATTTCTTCCAATTCCAGTAACTGCAGCTTCCTCTTCTCTCTGCATGCCCTATTATCAAAGTTTAGGAATTTAAAAGCCCAATATGCTTTATGCTCCAATTCTACTGGTAGGTGGCATGCCTTCCCATATACTAGCTGAAAGGGTGATAAGCCAATGGGAGTCTTAAATGCTGTCCTGTAGGCCCAGAGTGTGTCATCGAGCTTCAAGGCCCAATCCTTCCTTGATGATGCTTCTGTCTTTTCAAGGATTCGTTTCAGCTCTCTGTTAGATATCTCTGCTTGGCCATTTGTTTGCGGATGATAAGGTGTAGCTACCTTATGTCGTACATTGTATTGCTCCAGGACTTTTCTCAGATGATGGTTACAAAAATGCGTGCCCCCATCGCTAATCAGAGTTCTTGGGACTCCAAAACGGGAAAAGATGTTCTTCTTCAAGAACTTGATCATTACCCTGGCATCATCTTTTGGTGTGGCTATGGCCTCCACCCATTTGGAGACGTAATCCACAGCTACCAAGATGTAGACATTCCCGTATGAAGAAGGAAGAGGCCCCATGAAGTCTATGCCCCAGCAGTCAAAAATCTCAACTTCCATTACATTTTGTAATGGCATTTCATTCCTTCGTGAGACTCCCCCTGTTCTTTGGCATCTATCGCAATAACGCACGAACTCGTGGGCATCTTTAAAAATGGAGGGCCAGAAAAAACCTGATTGTAGCACTTTTGCCGCCGTTCTGTCCCCATTGTGATGACCACCATAGGGTGAACTGTGGTAGTGCCAAAGAATATTTCGCGCTTCTTCCTTCGTAACACATCTTCTTAGTAAATTATCAGCCCCTGCCTTGAATAAATGAGGATCATCCCAGACATAGAAGCGTGAATCATGCAAGAATTTCTTCTTCTGATTCCAATTAAATTCTTCTGGATGATCCCGGTGGCTTTATAGTTGGCCATGTCTGCAAACCAAGGTCGAGTGTCGGCTTGTAAGAGGAATTCGTCAGGGAATTCGCCTTTTACCTCTGGTTCCTCCTTGGTGATCTCCTTGTTCTTCAATCTGGATAAATGGTCAGCCACTACGTTTTCGGATCCTCTTTTATCCTTGATGGTGATATCAAATTCTTGTAGCAACAGGACCCATCTAATTAATCTCGGCTTTGAATCCGCCTTAGCTAGCAAATGCTTGATGGCGGCATGGTCAGTGAAAATGACGACCCTTGATCCTATCAAGTAAGACCGAAACTTTTCTAAGGCAAAAACAATGGCCAGCATCTCCTTCTCTATAGTGGCATAATTTAATTGCGCCTCGTTTAGGACCTTGCTGGCATAATATATGGCGTGAAAAACCTTGTCATGCCTTTGTCCCAGAACTGCACTTACTGCATAGTCGCTAGCATCACATATCAATTCAAAATCCTTGCTCCAATCTGGGGCAATCATTACTGGTGCCGTGGTGAGCTTATGCTTCAGTGTCTGGAACGCTGCTGAACAATCTTTATCAAACTTAAAGGCTACATCTTTGTTCAGCAGATTACTTAGGGGCTTGGCGATTTTTGAGAAGTCCTTAATGAACCTCCTATAAAAGCCAGCATGCCCCAGGAAACTTCTGACGCCTTTGACATTCAGTGGTAGTGGCAACCTCTCGATGACGTCTATCTTTGCTGGGTCAACTTCTATGCCTTTACATGAGATCTTGTGACCCAAAACAATACCCTCTCGAACCATAAATTGGCACTTTTCCTAGTTCAATACCAAGTTGGTTTTGACACACCTTTGTAATACCTTTTCTAAATTATCCAAAACAAGTGTCGAACGAGGGCCCAAAAATTGAGAAGTCGTCCATGAAAACTTTGATACTCTTCTCCACCATATCTGAGAATATGAACAGCATGCACCTTTGAAATGTAGCTGGTGCATTACACAATCCGAATGGCATTCGCCTATAAGCAAAAACACCATAAGGGCATGTAAAGGCTGTCTTTACCGGATCCCTGGGATCCACCGCGATTTGATTATAACCTGAGTATCCGTCCAAGAAACAGTAGTATGCTTGCCCTGCAAGTCTTTCGAACATCTTATCCATGAAGGGCAAAGGAAAATGGTCCTTCCGGGTGGCTTCGTTTAACTTGCGGTAGTCAATGCACATCCGCCAGCCCGTGACAATTCGTGTGGGTATTAGATCATTCTTTTCATTCTTCACGACTGTCATTCCACCTTTCTTGGGGACCACTTGTACCGGACTGACCCAACCTCTATCAGAGATAGGGTATATGAGTCTAGCCTTTAACAACTTAAGCACTTCCTTCCTTACTTCTTCTTTCATAGTCGGATTCAAACGTCTCTGAGGTTGTCGAATAGGCTTGTAATCGTCCTCCATCATTATCTTATGCATGCAATACGAAGGACTGATTCCCTTCAAGTCAGATATATGCCATCTGATTGCTTCCTTATGCTTCCTCAGGATGTCCACCAATCTGTTCTCTTCTGCCTGTGTCAGTGCATTACTAATTACTACAGGTTTGGTGTCACCTTCCAAGAAAACATACTTTAAATGCTTAGGCAATACCTTTAATTCAACCTTCTTTTTCTCGGGTAGAGCCTTTTTCTCTAATATCTCAAAACAGGATTCTTTCTCAAGAATGACTTCTTGCCGATCCAAGTCTTCCAAGCAAGCCTTGAGATCCTCTTCTTCTTCACTGGTGAGACAGTCCATCTTATTTACTATTGCTTTCTCCAGTGAAGTGTGTGGTGTATCCAGAATATTGATATTATCGTCCCTGTCAATCTTTTCTATCTTGAAGCACTTCCAACCTTCCCGTGGATACTTCATTGCTTTAAAAAGGTCGAAAGTGATCTTCTGATTGTCAATACTCAGTTCCAAGCTTCCGTTCCCCATATCTACCACACAGTTGGCAGTCAACATGAAGGGTCTGCCTAAGATAAGGGGAATTTTTGTGTCCTCATCGATGTCCATGATGACAAAGTCCACCGGAAAAGTGAAGTGGCGAACCTTGACCAGGACATCTTCTACCACCCCGTATGGTCTCGTAATTGAGCGGTCTGCCAATTGAAGTGTCATTCTAGTGGGATCAATTTTCAGATTCCCAATTCGTCGACACATTGATAAGGGCATCAAATTGATGCTTGCCCCTAGATCAATGAGGGCTTTATCTACCGCTTCTTTTCCTATAGTGCATGGGATGGTAACGCTTCCGAGGTCCTTGAACTTTTTAGGTAGCTTCCTTTGAATGATCGCGCTACAATTGCCTCCTACTACAATGTTCTCGCTGTCTATATATTTCCCCTTCTTAGTGATGATGTCTTTCATGAACTTAGAGTAGAGGGGCATCTGTTATAAGGCTTCCCCGAATGCCATGGTGATCTCCAGTCCTTTAAATATTTCTAAGAAACGCTTGAAGTAGCGCTCTTTATTCTTCTTGGTTGGCACCTTAGGATACGGAAGATCCTGTGGCAAGACTGGCGATTCTTCCTTCTTAGCTTCTCTTGCCTTTTGACTCTTGGTTTTAGGTGATGAGACCACCTTCTCTTCTTCCTCTAGCTTCCCTTCCTCTTGAATTTTTTCTTTCTTATCCTCAGTTTCCTCGTCTTCTGTCATCGTTCTTGCTTCTTGAGAGTTCTTTTGTGCTCGAGTCACTACCGCTTTACTCTCTTCTCTTAGGTTCTTCTCAGTATTAGCCCCAAAAGTTCTTGTGGGCCTTTCAGCCCTTTCCTAGGCTAGCTGGCCCAATTGTGTCTCCAGGTTTCTGATAGCTGCATATGTGCTCTTTTGATGTGATCTCGTCTCCTGGATGAACGCTCTTGTCTCCTGACTGAATGCCTTCGTCTTCTGAGTGTTTGCCCTTGTCTCCTGGATGAATGCCCTTGTTTCCTGAGTGAAACTTAAGATCATTTCCTCTATACTGAGAGACGGCTTTTCTTGCTGACTCGGACCGTGACTAGGGTGCTGGTATGGTGGTTGAGGCCTAAGCTCCTTGTACTGATTTCCTTGATTTCTCCAGCCGGAGCCTCGGTTAAAGTTTCTTCCCTGGTTAAATCTTGGCAATCCGTTATTGTATCCAGACGGGTTTCCTTGGTAGTAGCCTTGGAAACCTTGGCGATTAGGATTGCCCATGTAATTTATTTCTTGAGAGGGCTCATGTTGGATTGCGCATTGTCCAGGCTCATGTGTTCCTACACATGTGGGACATCCCTCTACTTGCAAAACAGGGGAATGAGAAATATTCACTACTTGTAGTTGTTGGGGCAATTTGTTAAGCGTCTTCGTAATAGCTTCTAATTGTCTGGATATCAACTTATGTTGTGCCAGAGTTGCGTCTTGTGTACTAAGCTCTAGGAGGCTTTTCTTTGTTGGGACATGAGAACGGTCACGAAGGATAGCCCGATCGCTCGCTGCCATGTTCTCAATGAGTTCCATCGCTTCCTCGGGTGTCTTTAACTTGATTTTTCCTCCCGCGGATGCGTCCAATAATTGCTTCGATTGAGGTCGTAATCCATCAATGAAGATGTTTAACTGTACTGGCTCGCTATATCCATGAGTGGGCGTTTTCCTTAACAATCCGTGGAAGCGTTCTAAGGCCTCGCTAAGGGATTCATCTGGGAATTGATGGAAAGATGAGATTTCTAGCTTCCCTTCAGCTGTCTTGGATTCAGGGAAGTACTTTTTCAGAAATATGTCTACAACTTCTTCCCAAGTCCTAAAGGTGTTGCCCTTAAAAGAATGCAACCATCTTTTTGCCTCTCCCGCTAACGAGAAAGAAAAGAGGCTGAGGCGTACCGCTTGTGGTGGAACTCCCGTTATCTTAAACGTGTTGCATATTTCTATAAATGAGGCTAGATGCGTATAAGGATCCTCACTTGGGAGACCATGGAAGAGGTTCCCGTGAATCAGCTGAATGAGAGAATGAGGGTACGAAATATTAGGGGCTTGAACCTCTGGCGGTGTGATACTTGTGAAGAATTCAGGAGTAGTAGTATGACAGAAATCTTTTAATGTAACCCTACGTACTGGTTCTCCGTCCATTTGAACGTGATTTGGAGAGAGAGGAGGTGAAGTATCTATGTCTTGCTCCCTTTGTCTTCTCGCGGCATTGTTACACCGACAGGTAGCTTCGATTTCTAAGTCTATGGGAACGATAGTAGATTTACCTCGCATAAAAACACAAGTTTATACCCGTGTAATTTATGGAGAAGGAAAGAATGGGGAAAGAGGAGTGGTGAGAGAAAGAATGGCCAAGGGAAAGAGGAGGGGTGAAAGAAAGAATGGCCAACAGTGAAGGAAAGAATGGCCAAGAGGGAAACAAATTACAAACTGATAATATGACACTTAAATGCGAAAACAAAATCCCCGGCAACGGCGCCAAAAACTTGTTAACTCGTTGGCAAGTGTACCAAATCGTCACAAGTAGTAAAGTTCTCGGAAGTCCGAGTGTCGAATCCACAGGGACTTTGTTTGTACTTAGATTAATGCAAACCCCAATTTAGAAGCAAGAGATAAGAATTTAAAATAAAAGATAAAGAAATATAAGAGATAAGGTAAAGAAAAGATAAGATATTTAGAGATAAAATTAGAAGATAAAAGAAAAGATAAGATATTTAAAGATAAAATTAGAAGATAAAAGAAAAAGATAAAAGATTGAAAGATCAAAATAGAAGATAAAATATTTAAATTGAGATATCATAAAGATAAGAATAACTACTTCTAAGAAAACCCAACAATAAAATAAGAAACTTCAAACAATAAAATAGGGAATAAAGTCTATATAGTAAAATCGCTAAAACCTAACAAGCCTAATCAGCCTAGATATATGGATTCAGGATTTGTCTATTATCAATACCAGTGAACTAATTCTGCCCCACATCTATCCATCAACTTGCCACTGATGCCTCATGATGACAAGCCTACCTTAATTACCTATCTTCCAAATGCCCTTTGCGAAGACTCAATAACTAAGATGCATTAAGATTACATTCTAGATGTTTGCTAAAGCATGGGCATTGGGGCATTAAGTCATGCTAACCCAATGATTTCTTTCTTTTATTGTTCTATTAAGCGTTACCCTCTCCCGAGTGGCCTAACCCTTATAACCGATTCACGCATTCATTCCTTATCCCTAATTAGGCTTTACCCTCTCCCGAGTGGCCTAACCCTTATAACCGATTCACGCATTCATTCCTTATCCCTAATTAGGCTTTACCCTCTCCCGAGTGGCCTAAAGACTAACAGAAAATAAAGTTTGAAATGCAGAATAAATAAGAAAGAAAAGCAGATAAAAGAACCTGAAAGGAAAACCCTATAAAAGATAACCCAATAATTTCTTCCTTTTAGTGTTCTCTTAAGCGTTACCCTCTCCCGAGTGGCCTAACCCTTAAAACAGATTCAAGTATTCATTCCTTACCCCTAATTAGGCTTTATCCTCTCCCGAGTGGACTAAACCCTAATAGAAAGCAAGTTCTGAGATACAGGATGTAAAAAGAAAGAACGGTAGATAAATAAAAGAACCTGGAGGGAATTCCTCTTTTTATTGATAACTCTTGAAATGCTCCATACATCATTGGCTTTTTAGGCCTGCCAGGCCCTAGCTAGGGGATTAGCCACTCATAGTCATGAGGGCTTTACAATGAGAAGGGGGGTGAAAACTGAGTGCTAGAGGTCTGAAAACTGAGTTCTCAAGAAGTGTCTGCTTTCCTAGGCTGGCCCTCTTATTTATAGGTGCAAACTTGGGCTTGGGCTTTTTCTGATTTTCTTCTTTTTTTTTCCTTTATTTCTGCTCCTTTTTGCTTGTTGTACCTCCTTTTTTCACATCTGCAATCAAAATTCGAAATTAAATAAATCTTTCCAAATTAAGCATAAATAAATGCTAAATAATTAATTCTAAGTTAATTTTAGACCGATTTTCCACTATTAATTCACTATTATTTAGCAGTTATCAAGTACGTCATTCCTTGAACTTCTGAGATGTTTCAGCTTTGTTCCTTAGGATGTAGACCCATACTCTTCTTGAATAGTCATGGATAATGCTCAAGAAATAGGATCCACCCCCATGTGTTTGGATCCTAAATGGTCCCCATAGATCTGCATGAGCATACTCAAAAGGTTTGGTTGAGGTGCGCTTACCTGTCCCAAATTTCACCCTGTGAGATTTTCCCAAGACATACTGGTCACAAAACTCCAATTTGTGGAGTTTATCACCCATCAGAAGGTGCCACAATTTAGACTTATCACTGATGTGGCCTAGCTGCAACTGCCACAATTTAGACTTATCTTCCATTGTTTGACTTGCAACAGATGCTTGTCCAATTACTGTGGATCCTTCCAGGATGTATAGCCCATTGCTTCGCCTTCCCTTAGCAATGATTGAGGCTCCAGTAGACACCTTCATTATCCCATTCTCAACCTTTGTAATGTATCCTATAAGATCAAACATGCTTATAGAGATAAGGTTTCTCTTGAGTTCTGGATTGTACCTCACATCTTACAGCAGCATTTCCCTGTTGTCAAACATTCTCAGTCTGACAGTCCCAATGCCATGCACCTTGCAAGCCTTGTTGTTCCCAAGGAGTACTGTTCCATACTCTTTTTGTTCAAGATCCTCGAAGTAATCCTTTACAGGACACATATGGTATGTGCATCTTGAGTCCATGACCCAACTCTTCTGTGAATCATCAGATGAAGCCACCAAGACCCCAGCAGATTCATATCCTTCATAAGCTTTTGCAACATCTGCAGTTTCAGTAACCCGAGAGGCCTTGGTACCTTTCTTAGGGCAGTGCTTCTTGATATGGCCAACCTTTTGACATTTGAAACATCGGACCCGCTTCTTGGTTTCAGGCCTTGACTTCTTCCATTTACCTTATCCCTTCTTTCCTTTTCCCTTCATTGCTGCTAGACCAGATGACACCTCCTCTGTAATCTTTGAATCTTGGAGTTTTTGGAATTCTTTGGTTTGAATTGAGGTGACCACCTCCTCCAAGGTATTTAGCTGATCCTTCCCATACAGAAGAGCATCTCTAAAGTGCTCAAAGGTTTTAGGTAAAGCATTTAGAAGAATGATAACTTTATCTTCATCTTCTAGTTTCACTCCGATATTCTCAAGATCATCAATGTTCTTGTTGAATTCTGCGAGTTGTTCCTCGATCGTCCTTGTTTCTGCCATCTTGAATGAATAGAGTTGTTGTTTGAGACACAACCTATGGGCCAAAGACCTGGTCATGTACAGGGATTCCAACTTTGCCCATATCCCAGCCGCAGTTTTCTCCTTTGCAACCTCCCTTAGTGCCTTATCACCAAGGCACAGTATGATTGCACTCCTGGCCTTGTCAATAATACTTTTCTTCTTTGCATGCGTCAAGGTTGGCGGCATGTTCAACTCCCCTTTCAATACTTCATCACATCCTTGTTGAATCAAGATTGCTTCCATTTTGATCTTCCATAGTCCAAAGTCATTGGAGCCAAAGAACTTCTTAATGTCAAACTTCGTTGCCATTTCTTGAATGATCTTGTTAACCTTTGCATTTTTTTCCACAGACAACGCCACTTGTTGGTTCAAGAACTATGATACTACAAAGCAAGATCAAAACTAGAAAAATATGATCACACACAAACACAAGGCACAGAGAAAAATGAATGTTGTTGTTATTATTTGAAATAAATCAATATTGGTTCTATACACACACTTTATATATGACAAACATCCAGGAGTTATATATATATATATATATATAACCCCAACAATTGTAAATAATTTAAACAATTACAAGCAATAGGTAAAGAGACCAATCAAATATAGAGTCAGCAGTTACTACAACAATATAACATAGTTAAATATTTATTAGTTATTTTATCAAAATTCCATAAATATCTAACAAATTGTAAACCGCTAGATTGAAATTTTAATTTCACAACATTCATTAATTTGATTAAATGTAAATTTTTGTTTTTATAAAAAAACTGCTTCTATATTTTAAAATCATTAGATTTTTTTGTTAATTTAACAACCGTTGATGAAACATTTTAGAATCATTAGATGTTTTATTCATTTGTCTAATTACACTAATTAGAAAGAAAAACACAAGTGTCTATGTCTAATGAACATTCAAAAACAAGATTTTTCTGTTTGTTTTTTTTTAAGCTCGCAACGACACCTGTAGGAAATCAATTTCATCTCCATTTGATCAAGTGATGAAATGAAGTTTATAATCCGAATCTCTCAAGTCTTTGAACTTTAAAAAGTAAAAACGCACAAAAAAGAAAAGGACAATCGTGTTTTTGCCTAAATGCACCGGCACCAAACAGTTGAATGATCAGTAACCAGGATAAACAAAAGAATATTTGTTCATATCCATGGATCCAACTTCTCGGAGATTTTTTTTAGGCAACTTCTGAGATACTGTTAACAGAAGATACAGGGGGGGGGGGGGGGGGGGGTCTATCATGAAGAGGATTTTATTTACTATATACAGACAGGAATCATAATGATACATACGTTCATTCACCAAAAAAGAAATAAAAAAAAAATATTTTGCTCATAACTGTATGAAATTGGTGTAACAGATGCAAGGGTCACAATAAGCACTTGTTTCTCCCATACCCATTAATCCAATAGCTAATCCATCTCCAGCATACAAGTCCTTTTTCTAAGCCAACTGGCATCCGAAAGGACTACCTCTCCTACCTTCCATGGCTCCAAACGTCAAGGTTCAGTTGAAAGCATTGGCCTTACCCTATTTCTCTGATTAAAAAGGAAACTTCCATTTAAAAAGAGAAAAGTGCAAGCAAGAGCTAAGGTTCAACATGCTGACTAATGTACAATAAAACAATAACCAAGTATTCACCAAAGAAAAACAAAGCAAGACTTATTCCACCAAGGTAACTAATAAATAGTGACTATATAAAATCAAACAGATATTTCATAAAGTATCTTACCACTGACAGAATAATGTTAACATTAAAGTTAAATCAATATCATGCAAAAAAAGCATCATTAGCAGAGATTAATGTTCTAATTTCTAAACAAGTTTAAAAAAAGAGGAATGAAGAAAATCAATATTGCTAACATAAATGCTATAGATTGCATATAAAATCTTCAAAAAAAAATGATATAGATTTATCTAATACATAACCATTTTCAAATTCATAAATTGTAGTATAAATCGAAGTACGGTCTACTTGCCTCTTCAAACCATTTAAGAATAAGGCTGATGCATGATAATAGGTATTTGAAACAGACTAGTGAAAATAAATGATAAAGGAAATCCAAGATAGCTAGAATAAGAAAACTATGATCAATTAAAGAATTCCAATCTTTTCTACCTTGTCTCCTCCATGTATCATTTCCATGTGCATATCCTGGATCAACAACATAATGAGGTGGAGCATTCTTCAAGAGTGGCACCCTGTCAGGAGCATATTCATCATCACTGTCATAATATTGATGTGGCCCTAGTGCTTTGAGTATCATTGCCAATAATAAAGAGAGTCCCTGCTTGTTAGCAGCACAGACAGCCATCCATTAATACATCATTCATTAACCAAGTAGTAGTCAGAGAAATATGTAACAAAGCACAAGAAATATGCACTAGCTGACCAGGTACTGTACTGACAGAACAAATGTATTAGAAAAACAGTAGACATTGTACTAGTTGCCAGTTGTTTAACATCCTAATTAAGTTTTTTTTTTTTTTTTTGAAAAGACAATCAAATTTATTAAAACCATCTGAATCGCAAGATGTGCCTTGAATGATCCAAAACATAATACATCAAAAGCAAAGACCAGACATCTTACTGCAAACAAAAGCACGACCATTACCTACATCCCCCATGTATAACCAAAAATAGCAAAACATATAACATCAGTCTCCTTACTGGCTCATAACCCACCCAAAAACACTAAAAATACAAACTCATAAAGATGAAAACATCAAATCTGATAAAACCATCCCTGCTATATGCTGACACGTTGATAACTGATAATATGCAGCTGAGATAACTGATACAAATAGCAGTCCATATATAAAACAGAACGCATCCTTCATGAAGATATTTTGCCCACCACATATTTGTGTTATACATACTAATTAAGTAATTATACAGATAGAATAATTGGTTCAGATCTCATCCACAACAGGAGTATTACCTTTATCAATCCCTTAATCGTAAAATATGCATCCAAATTACAAATAACTAAACAAAACATATAAAGTATATATAAAGGACAAACATAACAGGATGCACTTAGAAACAAACGACAAAAGCCGATATTTTCTTTTTCCATTTTTTTAAAAAGATAAAACCTGATCTTGACAGTGTGAAAGAGATGTGTACAAAAGAAGAAAGTTGCTGCTGTGTAGTGCTTATCGTGTTAGTCTCACATACAACAGGTCCCCCAAACTTGCTTAGAGAAAGCAATAAATATTGTTTTAAAACTCAGTATTTTCCGATCATTAGCCATAGTTTTCTTAGTATGCTTTATTCACAAAAGAGAAGGAAGAAGCTACTTAGACAATCTTGAAAACCTGAATACAAAATTCTCTTGAACTAAATAACTTGAATGTGTTGAAAACTTGTATATTATAATCAACTAGGAAGTGGGAAGAATTTTCAACATTAGGTGATTAGGCTTCTACAGTAATTGTGTCGTAAATTGTTATACTAGTGTCACACAGAGAAGAGGGAGATTCACCTGTACAGAAACAAGTGACAGGCCTACCCATTTGCACATCTCATAATTTGACCTGATAAAATTCTTGAACTGATCAAAACTCCCGGAGGGGTCCTTTGGGAAGTCCTGATTCCAATTTCCATGTTTGAATGGATCAGATAATGGTTTAACACATATATGTCACAGGAAGAGAAGACTACAGAAGTATTGAATTTAACAAAAACATTACTGAGAAAGTTCTTTATATACAATACCTTCTCCCAGTCCTGGTTTACAAATACATCAACAGTTACTGCAGCCTCCAGCATGATAAGCAAAACAACAAATACTATATACTGTAAGCAGTCAAGGTCAACAGTGCCTAAATGACTTAATGACCACATAACGAGATGTTTTTGCAATTGAACACAATGCTACTACTGTTTAGGCTGCTTGAAAGCTCAATTCAGTACATAAAATTAAAAGTTTCATCACTAAAAAAATATTATTGGGGCTTGTTTAATATTTACCAAAAGTGAAATTAAGTGAAAAGTGCAAAAATAATTCAGTACACAGGAAATCAATGAATACATTCAACAGTGAACTTTCCCTTGTTTAAATTATTAAATGCACTGATAAAAAAAATTATTAAATGATTATAGTTATCTTAAAATATTATTGTATCATTTATTTTATTAAAATATGTTTTCTTACCATGCACTAGCAATTAATAATTAGAAGTCTCTATTTCAGTGCAGAAAATTAAAAGTTTCAGCAGTGAAAATTATCAATGGTGTTTGATTAATACTTATCAGAAATGAAATTAAGTGAAAAATGCCAAAATCATTAAGTACACAGGGGATCAATAGATAAATACATTAAACAGTAATCATTTCCTTATTTTAATTGTTAGCTAATAATGGCTACCTTATAACCTTATTTATTTTATCATATTAAAACATATTTTCCTTAATGCATTTAATGCTTAAAATTAAAAGTCTCGAATTTAGATTTTAAGAAAATGGTTAAAAATATTTGTTAAGAGTAATCTATAAATTTCATATATATTTTATGTTGTATCATGCCATAGTTACAACCTAAGTTTTTAGAAGTGTCATATCCTTGCATTGTATCAGAAACATATCCGATAATAGTGCCTGTATCCGTGCATCATAGATTGAAATATAATGGTAGATTAAAGAAAAGGATACCAAATACAGGCAACAGCCATTAGCAGTTTCAGCAGCAACATGACCTAAACAAGTGATTACACAGAACGCAACTCCAAGCCCAAGAAATGTGTAAATGAACCTGATTGCAGAAAAAAAAAAACAATTTGTTAACAATCTGTCCATACATACAGATCAGAAAACTTAATAATGTAAAGAAGAATCAAAGAAGGAAATACAGTGTTTGGACTTTGGACACGATTATTTCTCAAAAAGTATACAAAAATAAGCAATCAGTGTGAGAACACCCCACCCCCCAAACCACCAAAAAATAAAAATCATCTTCAAAAGATTTGAAGCATACAAAGTACCAACCAGTGTACCTCACAAAATGAATATCAAGGTTTTAAAAAATGGCATCTGCGTCTAACATCAAAGTTGTTGGAGTTTCTACGACCACAATAAACTTTCCACAATATCAAGGATTATTACAAAAACCACAATTTAAAACCTTAAACATATCCATATCCTAAGCCAGAACCCGAATCCTGCTCCAAAACTCCGGCTTATACTTAATATGTTTCCTGGTTCTCTTAATTCCATTAACAGCTTGCAAGTGGACAGAATGCAAAACTGTATTCCCAAAAGTCATTTAAATTATATTCTCAAATTGTATAACATTATAATGTCAAACACAACTCCCCCGATAAACAATTCTCTCTTTCACAATTAAATCGTCTGGTTTCCTAAAACATTATCTTCCATTTAACGCTTTAATATCAAAACAATAATAATAAAAAAAATCAAATAGCACCATAATATCAAATAATAATATCATTGTATTTTTAAAACATTTTTCTATGCTCAAATCTTATTTGCCACGGGTCAACCGAAGTCTAAAGTTTCTCACTCATCCACACAACGAAAAAAGAAGCTAGAAAAACAAAAAAAAAAAAAAAAGGAAGAAAAATAAAAGACAATTTTACCACGGAGGTGGGTAATCAGAATCGTGACCAAAGGGAAGCTCACCCATCTTCCTCTGCCAAACCCTAATCATCCATGCGGAGTATAGAATCATGGCTAGCCCGGCCATCCCAATTACCGAGTTTACCAGCTTCAATGTCGATTGAATGCAGCTTCTCAACACCCTCACCATTTTCTTTATCGATTTCTAATTTGTGAAAAATTGAAAAAAAAATATAGAAACAATTTAATTCCCCCTGAATCGAATGAAAGCAGAGTTAGAATATGGAATTAGAGTGCAATGAAACCCTAGATTGAAATCTAGGGCTCGAATGCGGATCAACGGATTCGAAGAGGGCGAAGAGGTTATTAGTTTCTTCTTTTAGTTATTTTATGGTTTTGAGTTTTTCATGTGCCATCATTATATTTTAAATAAATTATATTATTCTCGTTTTACGATATAACATTAAAGTTGCTGTGGTGTAGTGGTTATCACGTTAGTCTTACACACTAAAGGTCCCCAGTTCGATCCTGGGCAGCAACAGTATTAAATGTTTTATTCATCATTTCATTTATCTTTCAAAAAAAACAAACGTTTGAAAATTTTCTATTTTATTTTTCGTATTATAACTTGCACGAGCAAGAGAGTTTTTTTTTCCTTGAAAAATAATAAATGTCACATGAGATATTCTTTTTTTTACACTTTTTTTCACGTATGTTAAAATTACTATACTACTCCCCTATATAGAAGATGAGAGACTCTAGTGAGATATATATTATTTTTCAATTGTATGTATGGAAAAATATTATTGAGAGAAATAAAACTCACTTCAGTGTGAAGTAAAAACTTTATTCCCCTGCTAACTTGAAAATCAATTTCATGATATTTTTAATATTAGAATACTCTTATTCCAACAAAAAATAGAAGTATAAATTCATATTTATTTATTATTAATTACCACATGAGTCCTCTATATAAAAATCATAGTGCATTAAAAAAATTATTTTTAACTTCTTAACATTTATCTAAGGGGTTAAAATAGGTCAACTTAACTCACACGAATTAGTCTACCAAAGGTTGAACATTAAATGGGTTGAGCCAACTCAACTCATTCTTAAATGAGTCGTGAAAATATTAATCCGGTACCAATGGTTGGTAATTAGGTGGGTTGGCTTGTCAAGTGTATAAAAGTAAAAATAAATCCTAAATAAAAAATTAAAATATTTTTCTTTTTTAAAAAAATGATATTTTTTTTTCATCAAAGACATTTATTAATTCAAATGATTTAAATGGGTTAAGTGGACCAATCCTACTCAAACCTACCAGACTCACGAATTAAGTGAGTTAATTTGGCCCAAATCCATGATGAGTCGGGTTGACTCAATGATTCGGACTTGTTCTGACACCTCTATACGTATCTAAAAATACTTATTAGCATTTGTTTATCAAGTAAAAAAATTGTGACATACAAAATGATGACACTCTCACTGGAAGGCTCACTCCTTAATAAGATTGACTTATAATTTGTGATTCTAAACATGTTTCATCCATCAATAAAGAGTGTTAGTTGGTTACTTTTAGAATTATTTTAGCATTTCCACTTTTTTAATCATCAATCTTTCTATACTTTCATTTTTAGACATTTTCACAATGTTACCTGCACTGAAAAAGCATGTACAGGTAGTAGCAGTACAGGCAATTGAAAAACATTACATAGATCTTCATTTTCTGCTAGGAAAAGGAAAACAATAGTAAAACCACAAGCCCTCTTTATTAAATGCTTGTCTTTCATGACTCCATACACAGAGTTACAAATTTGTTCTTTTAAATTAACCACTGGTCATATGTAAAATGTATTTTTAATTTCTCCTTCAACTTGAATCGAAGTCCAAGTACATTCTATAGGCATCTCTATCTGAGGAGTAGTACCCTTCAACCAAAGTGTCAATTTGGAAACCATGTTTCTTGTAAAGATTCACTGCAGGAGTCCTCAAGGGATCCACATGAAGCATTATGCGCGAAACTTTCCTTGTCCTGCATTTCTCAATTCCTGCTTTCAACAGAGCCTCTCCGTGGCCTTGTCCCCTCCATTGCTCCTTCACTATCAAGACCAAATTATGGCATACCCATGTTATGAGTAACCAAAAAATTGAAGATTCAATACAATTAACGTTTCTAAAATTAAACTGGTCATTGAACCAGTTAAAGCATACTTACTATCATTATTTTATAGTCTTAAAAACTATAAAAAAAAACATTATTTTGTAAGTTTTAACATTTAAATTACATACAAAATTTCAAATCAAATATATCATAATACTAAGTCTAAGTTTCAACCATATACTAATATAAAAATGTTCATCAACAGCATCAAGTTAACTTTTTCATTTTCTTAAAAAAAAAAAATCAAATGGAAGTTGTATAAAGTAGTTTTCATTGACCCGCTATAAACCGGTGTTTAGTTAGTTTTCCAATTCTTTGACCAATTATCCTCAATGCTGTTTTTGTGATTTATTTAGACTAGACACTATATTGGTTCAACAGTTTTTCAGTCCAACCAGATATGGTTTGTCCGATTTTCAAAACACTTCTCACTATGGCTGTATTTGGTACGAAAGACGAAAATGCTTTTGCAAAGACGGAAATAAGGTGCGGTTGTTTGGCATGAGAGAGAAATTAGAGAGTTAATTTTGAACTTTGTGGACCCACGGGTTAATCATAACAAAACAACTCTAACATTCAATTTTATTTGTACTCTATTTCTCTTTTTTCAAATTATTTCTCTTCCATTTCTATCTACTCTATTTCCCTTTCTTCAGAACCAAAAACAGCCTATCTGAGGTTGATGAGAGCTACATATAAGACCGCATTATTATCATCTTCCCAAGTAGTAAAAGAGCTTTCATCTTTTTAATTGGGAAATTTCATCAAACAGGTTATGGGCATAACTTAATTTACAACGCCTGCATAAAATTTAACATTGGAAAGACGAAATTTGAAATTTTGAATGCAACCATTATTCCGTGACTTAGAACTAAGCAAGAAAACGAAGTGGGGTTGGAACCTGCGAGCTTTGTGATGGAGCCGTACAAGGAAGAAGGCCAAGAATACATGACATAGCCTGCAATTACGCCATTCACGTGAATATAAAGCAACCCACTGTTTTTCTTTCTAAGTTCATCGTGAAAGAATGAAGCCAGTGATTCGTGCTTGGGAAAGATCTTTCTCTCCATTTTCACTATCTCTTCCACTGTATTGGCACAGTTTCTATTGAGCTCAACAATCGCCACCTTCGCCATGATTCGTGAGTATTGAGTGAAAAAATAACTGATAGCATATATACTTCAGTTTATATGAATTTGTCAGTGACTTTGTTGTTTATTTGGAATATACAAGTATGTTGTCTTAAACTAAGACACATTGAATGTAACAACTTTTTAAAATTCAGATTTTTTTAATGGAATTTTAAGATTCATGTTAAGCATTATTATAAATTTTATTAAATATTTTTAATTATTTTTAAAAAATTTAATTTTTTAAAAAATAATATAAAAATGTTTTAATAAATATTCTTTAATTTCATGAGCTAATAATGTTCAACAATTGTATAATAATGAATTAAAAAATAATTGTATAATAAAAAAAAGTGTATAATAATGCAGTAACATTTTTATTATTTTATACTATTATTTAATTATAAATTATTTTTCAAAGATTATCAATTTTAATAATATTTATTTTAAAATTATATTCAAAATAATTTCTAGTTGACTAAGAGAATAACATATCAAAATTAAGAATAAGTAACATGAAGTAATAGTGTAAAAATAAATTTATATTGTCTTCCAAAAACAAACTTCCAGTAAATTTGTTAACTTTAAAAGCCATAAATCAGATTAATTATGAATTTTTATTGGTTAATATAAAATTTTTTATTCTGGACATCGTAAAAAAATTAAAATCGGTTAATTAAGCCCAAATATGTTTTTGGTTCTAAGTTAGTATTTTTTCAATTTTGATCCGTGTAATTATTTTATTTAATTCTAGTTCGTGTAAATTTGTGTTTTTTTAGTTTTAATTCTTATATGATATTTTTTCATTTTCAGTCTTTATAAATTTATATTTTTTAATTTTTTTCTATAAATGTAAATTTATAAAAACTATAAAATTAAAGAATTAGAATTTTAAAATAATTAAAATTGAAAAACCATAAATTTATAAGGACTAAAATAAAAAATAAATAAAAAACTTATAAGAACAAATATTAAAAAGATACAAACTTAGACTAAAAATAGAAAATGAACTTATAGGACTAAAAATGAAAACATTAACTTACAAAACTAAAAACATATTTAACTCTTTTAATTAACAAATATCCATATATAGAATAAGTTGGCTGTAATTGTGTAATGAAGAGTAAATAACCAATTGAAAAAATCAATTAACTTATATTAGATTAATAACCAACAAAATAATTGTGGACACAAGTCATAATGGGTATGAAATAGATAGTATTTTGAGAGAAAATCCACCTTTTATACACTCATAATTTATAAAGATTAATCACAATTTTTAGACGTGACATAGTCGTACCAATAATGGTAAAGAAAAATATAGATTGGATTAATTCAATGGACCAGAGTACGCAGATGAGGCAATAAGTAACAGACAACACACACTAGTGGTAATCATCTCACGGACCAAAACGTGCAAAATAAGTAACAGACAACACACACTTGTGAAAAGGTTTGAAGATCTGGTCCTGTTGAAGTGTTGAAGCATGAAAATTTGGCGCAAACCAAAGACCTTTAATCTGACTCGTGGAATACTATGATGTGAGATAAATGAATGAACAATAAGGACTCAATTCAAGAGGCAAATTAATGTTGTCGGGTGTCCATCTGCTTATGCTAAATTTCTCACTCATGAGTTGGCCATACCCTTTCAGTGTTTTCACCTCCCAAACACAGATAACAAAAGCCTGAAATGTTCACAAAAACTGCAATTGGGAAGCACTCCCTCCCAACACAACTATTTCAAGTGCTTTTGCGATAGGAAAGAACACGTCACACCTTTTTCTCAGGTATGAAAACAACATGCTCATTCTTTCTCATCTCAGAGACCCTCTAATTTTAATGTAACCATTGAATCTAATATTTTATGTTCTTTATGTTAATTCCAAATTACAGGAATTCTCAACCTTGCAAGAGGATGATAGTCCATGGGAGAGAGGGAATGTATTGAGCAATCTTGCACTCTATGTATTCACTCTGCATATCCCTTTCAGCTTTGGAGGCTTATCCGTGGTTGCTCTATTTAATGGACAACCTGTTGTTGACCCACAAACTGAGGTCACCTTTATTATTTATCTCTTATAATCACAAGGGGCAAACTGAGGTCACCTTTCAGTTAAGTATGTTGTATGTTGTCCACGTTTTGAGATTGATAATATTTCTTTCTTTTTTTCTGGATTGATAGTAATAAAAAAAACAATTGAGGGTAAATTGAGAATAATAAATGTGTACATCAAATTGAATAATTGTAATTATAATATAGAATAGATTAGAGTAAACCCCAAGTCCTCCAAATATCAAGGTGGTACTATCTTAATCTTAATCCTATAAAGATTTTTTTGTTGTTAAATTAGTCCCATGAGAAATTAATGTGTCACCACATTATTTACTCAAAATGTTTGATGACCAAATTGGTAGTTCAAATATATATTACCATGTCTTACTGAGGATTAAAGTGGCAACACCTAATTTCTGACTTAGAGGGATTACTTGATGATCTTAATCTTTAGAAGATGTGGTGGTGAATTGGTGATACTGATGCCCTAACTTTAAAGGACAAAATAGGTGATTTACTCTTATTATTATTATTGCTTTAATAGGTATAGATCAACAATATTCTTTTTTTGTCCTGCAAGACTGAATTGGAAGTTGTTTTTTTAAGGTTTACACTTTGCCGTGTAACTTCTTGTGCTTGGGGATAGCTTTAATTTTTAAAATGGTGCTTTTATGTTCACATGTCCAGTGTATGCATCAGAAGTTTTAGGGCTCTGCAATAGAGCATCAACCGATAACCGGAACTTGTGTTTCTATGTGATACACTATAAATGGTCCTTTATATCGTCTAAATTTACCCTCTGCTAGAGCTTTTTAACAAGCTCTTTTCATGCACTAATGCAGGCCTTATCACTTCTCACCATTCAGATTCTGGAGCTTAGTGGGGCTCTGCTTTTATTGAAGTACACTGCTAAGCCACAATACAAGTTTTCAAATTTCTTCAAAAAGAACAAACTATTGAGCAATAGGAACTGGATTTTGTCATGGGCTCTGGGATTTGGGTTTCTTGTTCTTCTGATTTTCCTAACATATCTACTTGCTGACAGATTATTTGACTCCCAGGTTGGATTACATGTTTTTTTCCAGTAATTTCATTTCATTTGCATATAAAAAACATATAAACTATGTCTATCACATTTGTCAAAATTATCCTCCCATTATCTTTGCTTTGCAAAGCTTTCATAGTACAATAGGTTGCATCTTTTCACTAGTGTTGGTTTTGAGGCTTTATGCAATGAGTAGTGTTTGCAAAGAAATAGTGTTAGAATTTATGTCTCATGTGAGAGGCATGTGACTTATGTGTTGGATCAAGTGGCCTCAGAATAATTAAGAAGGGGGGATTGAATTAATTATTACTAGACCTTTACTAATTAAAAATTACCCTTCTTAGGCTTTTACTATGTTGTTAAGAAAATAAAGAATAGAAAAGAAACTTAACCAAAAGTAAAAGCGGGAATTAAAGAGCACAGTGGAAATTAAAAGAGTAGGGAAGAAGGAGACAAACACACAAGAGTTTTATACTAGTTCGGCAACAACCCGTGCCTACATCCAGTCCCCAAGCGACCTACGATCCTTGAGATTTCTTTTCAACCTTGTAAAAATCCTTTTATAAGCAAAGGTCCACAAGAGATGTACCCTTCCTTGTTCTCTTTGAACAACCTAGTGGATGTACCCTCCACTAGAACTGATCCACAAGAGATGTACCCTCTCTTGTTCTCAATCAACAACCCAAGTAGATGTACCCTCTACTTGTGCCACAAAGGATGTATCCTCCAATGTGTTAAGACAAAGTTCTCAGGCGGTTAGTCCTTTGAAACTTTGTGAAAGGGGAAACAAAAGAATTCTCAAGCGGTTAGTCCTTTGAAATCTTTTGTTTTAGGGAAAGGGAAGAATCAAAAGAATTCTCAGACTGTGTCGTTTTGAATTCTTTGACAAGGGAGACACAAAAGAATTCAGGCAGTTAGTCCTTCGTTCTTTTGGAAAAGGGAGAAAAGAGACACAAAAAGAATTCGGGCGGTTAGTCCTTGGCGAATTCTTTTTGGCAAAGGGAGAAGGGAATGAAAAAGATGAATAGCACAAGTTTTTGAACAAAGAACTTTTCTTGGAAGAAAAAGTTTTGAACAAAAACTTTTAGAAAGATGAAGAGAAGATGAAATAAGAAAGTTCTGAAAGAAATGAAAGATGTTGAAAGATAGATTGAAAGATAGAATGGTTGAAAGATATGATAGATCTGAATGAGATAATTAAAATGTTTCATGCCAAGGTCACATATTTATAGTTTCTTGATGACTCAAGTCAAAACTTGTAACTCTTGGCAATTCCTTTAAAACGAATCACTTAAAAAGATATAACTTTTGAAAGAATCTTCAGAAATAAGTCACTTGAAGAAATGTGACTTTTGGAAATGAATTTTTCGAAAACAGTCACTAGTAATCGATTACACATCAATAGATGTGACTCTTCATTTTGAATTTTAAAAATATTAACGTTTTAAAACCACTGGTAATCGATTACTATAATTTGGTAATCGATTACCAGAGAGTAAAACTCTTTGGTAATGATTTTGTGAAAACTTCTTGTGCTACTCAATGTTTTGAAAAACTTTTTAATACTTATCTTGATTAAGTCTTCTCTTGATTCTTGAATCTTGATATTGATTATTCTTGAATCTTGATTCTTGATTCTTGAAATCAAATTTCCTCTTGATCCTTGAAGTGTTCTTGACTCAATCTTGAACTCATTCTTGAATGTCATCATCTTTGTTATCATGAAGTGATCTTGACTTTTGAGATTTTTGTCATCATCTTTGTTATCATTAAAACTCCTTGAATCAATCTTGATTCATCATGAAGCTTACTTCTACATTATGTAGGGACTAATAAGTAAATAATTAACGATTAAGGACTGAATTGTAATTGGGCTTAATAGGAGAAGTTTCTAGGGTTAACTGCTACTTGATGGAAGTAGTGGTTATAAAAGGGACTTAATACCCACTAACGTGAAATAAGGTCCCCTTCCTGACCAGAAAAGTATTCTCTCTCACCCATAGCCATCACGAATGGAGAGAGGCAGAAAAGAAAGGCCTAAGGAAGTGAAATCTTATTTTTTTCCTCGTTCAAGGAAATTAAAGTACACCGGAGAGAAGCCTTCCTATGGAGAAAGGTACGCATTATTATCTGTTTATCTATTGTTTATGAGAATCATAGGTTTTAAGATCCTATTGATTTTCTATAATTGATAGTCTAGGAAACCCCTTAAAGATTTACATGTGATATCAGAGCATGTGTTATGAAATTTATGATTCTCCAAGAATGATTTAATTTATCCCAATTATGCATAAACCCTAATTATGAAATTTAGGGATTTTTAATTTATGTTACATGTATTTTCAATTACATGTTTTGATAACGTGCCTTTCGTGTTAATTATATTTTTCACTGCAAAGTATGAAATTCTGTATATATAAAACTTCATGAGAAAGCTTCTGCCTCGCCATTTACGCACGTTAAGCATTTAACTAGAATGAAAGTAGAGAAAGCCATTAATTTATTTCTAATGGAGAAAGGCTAATTCCAATGTTTTGAAAAGCTGTGTGGTCGTACAATAGGTTACCTTTAATTCCAATCTTTTTGAAAAGCTGCGCAGCATACATAGGTGTAGGTACGTAGGATTACTTTTAATTATAATGCTTTGAAGAGGCGTACCAAATAAGTCCTTGCAGGTAGAATGAATATTTTGGAAATTGCTATTTGCAATCTTTGTTTGTTATTTCCAATCCCACCTGCCTCCTTTTTCTTCCGAATGTTATTGTTGAATATTATTGAAGGATTGAAAGTTTTTGTCTTATAATTAAATTAATGTGAATGTTTTGAAATTATTGGTGGCAGTAAATATGTATATGTTACATATTCCTTTGAATGTGTTTGAATGCAAAATACAAATATATGTGAAAATTATTTTACGGCCAAGAATGAAATTAATGGAATGACTATGAATTGTTAATAGCAATAAGTATGTGCAGGCCATATATATTTGGTTGGAATTAAATGTATGTTGAATTTGTTAGTCACCAAAGTGCCCAAACTTGTAAGGTTATTTAATTCCAAATTAATGATTATTTCAATTACTCATAGAATAATGGATGCTAAATTATATGATTATTGGCTTATGGGTAATTGAAATTCATTGTTATAAGGCATTTATGAATCGCCCAAAGGTTGATTAGTTGTTCTTATAATAAATGAATATTATTGTAGGCGATTTGTGTGTATAATTAGTTTTATTTATATACCCAAAGGAAATAGATACTACTAATTGGTGCATATTTAATTGTCAAATAATGTTAAAATTTTATTAGCATCATCATGTTTGTATGTTGTGTGTTGGTGTATCACCCAAAGGAGACATCAATATACATTCATTGTTATCTGAGTAAATATATGTATGACTTGTGTTTTATGTACCAAAATGCTTATGTGAAGTTTTATTATGCAGTACCTGTTCCCAACTCATTGAATTCTCATGTATCATCTGTACCAATTTTTAATGGGCTTACTTCTCCGACTGGATGAGCAAGTCCAATTTCATCTCGGTGTTTTGGATCTTGATCTTGCTATATTGGAAGAGAAGCCTGCTACTATTACTGATGCTAGTAGCAATGAACAAAAAGCTCATTATAAAGCTTGGGAAAGATCTAACAGACTCAACCTAATGTTCATGAGAATGACTGTTGCAGACAATATTAAGACAACTTTCCCTAAAACCGATAGTGCTAAAGAGTTTATGGGATTAGTGGGAGAGCGCTCTCAAGCAACTGATAAGTCTCTTGCTGAGACATTAATAAGTACACTAACCACCATGAAGTTTGATGGTTCGCATACTATGCATGAACATGTCATTGAGATGACAAACATTGCAGCAAGACTTAAGACCTTGGGAATGGCTGTGAATGAGAACTTTCTTGTTTAGTTTATTCTAAACTCATTATCGTTTGAGTATGGCCCGTTTCAAATGAGCTATAATGCCATGAAAGATAAATGGAATGTGCATGAATTACACAGTATGTTAGTTCAGGAAGAAACGAGGCTTAAGAATCAAGGAAGTCACTCAATCCATTATGTAAGCCATCGAGGGAATCAAGGAGCTAGAAAAAGATTTGTAAAGAAACATGATAAAGGAAAAGGACCATTAAAGATCAAGGACGGTCCGATGCAAATCCAGAAGAAAGCATCAAAGAGTAATAATTGTCATTTTTGTGGAAAATCTGGACACTTCCAGAAGGATTGTCCAAAGCGTAAGTCTTGGTTTGAAAAGAAAGGTGAGCTCAATGCTCTTGTATGTTTTGAATCAAACTTAACTGAAGTTCCCCATAATACATGGTGGATTGATTCTGGATGTACGACTCATGTTTCTAACACTATGCAGGGATTTCTTACAATCCAGACCATAAGCCTAAACGAGAAGTTTGTCTTCATGGGGAATAGAGTGAAAGCTCCAGTGGAAGTGGTCGGGACTTATCATTTAAAACTCGACACTGGACATCATTTAGATTTACTGGAAACTCTTTATGTACCTAGTTTATCTAGGAATTTGGTTTCATTATCTAAACTTGATATTACTGGATACTCTTTTAATTTTGGTAATAGATGTTTCAGTTTATTTAAGTATAATCATCTCATTGGTACTGGTGTTCTTTGTGATGGTTTATATAAATTTAAATTGGATGGTTTGTATGTTAAAACTGTTTTAACTCTGCATCATAATGTTGGCACTAAACGTAGTTTAGTGAATGAACGATCTGCTTTCTTGTGGCATAAACGTTTAGGTCACATTTCTAGAGAAAGGATAGAAAGATTAATAAAGAATGAAATTCTTCCTAATCTAGATTTTACGGATCTAAATATTTGTGTGGATTGTATCAAGGGAAAACAAACAAAACATACAAAGAAAGGAGCTACAAGAAACACTCAGCTTCTTGAAATTGTGCATACAGATATTTGTGGACCTTTTGATGTTAGTTCTTTTGGAAGGGAAAGATATTTTATCACCTTTATTGATGATTATTCACGTTATGGTTATGTCTACTTACTGCATGAGAAATCTCAGGCAGTGAATGCTTTGGAAATTTACTCGAATGAAGTAGAAAGACAATTAGACAGAAAGGTGAAAATTATTAGATCTGATAGAGGTGGTGAGTATTACGGAATATATGATGAAACTGGGCAACACTCAGGTCCATTTGCTAAGCTTCTTTAGAAACGAGGCATTTGTGCGCAATACACAATGCCTGGTACGCCACAACAAAATGGTGTATCAGAAAGGCGTAACAGAACTTTAATGAATATGGTTAGGAGTATGTTAATCAATTCAACCATGCTCGTATCTTTGTGGATGTATGCTTTGAAAACTGCCATGTATTTGTTGAATAGGGTTCCTAGTAAGGCAGTTCCAAAGACACCTTTTAAACTGTGGACAAATAGGACACCTAGTATAAGGCACCTAAATTCGGCATGTCAGGCCGAAATAAGAATTTACAATCCGCAAGAAAGAAAATTGGATGCAAGAACAATAAGTGGATATTTCATTGGTTATCCAGAAAAGTCAAAGGGGTATATGTTTTATTGTCCTAATCATAGTATGAGAATTGTCGAAACTGGAAATGTAAGGTTCATTGAAAACGGTGAAATCAGTGGGAGTACAGTTCCACGAGAAGTGGAAATTAAAGAAGTTAGAGTGCAAGTCCCTTTAGCCTTTGCCTCTAGCAATAAGGTGATTACTACTTTAGTTATTGCTACAAACAGTAATGAAGAAGTACAACACAATGATGAGCCCACGATACATAATGAACCCATTGTGGAAGAACCACAAGAAGTAGCATTAAGGAGGTCTCAAAGAGAAAGAAGACCAGCTATTTCAAATGACTATGTGGTATACTTACATGAAACAGAAACAGACTTAAGCATTAATGATAATGATCCAGTTTCATTTTCACAAGCTGTAAGTTGTGATAATTCTGAGAAGTGGTTAAATGCTATGAAAGAAGAGATAGATTCCATGGAACATAATGGTGTTTGGGACCTTGTAGAATTACCAAAGGGTTGTAAAAGAGTTGGTTGTAAGTGGGTCTTCAAGACTAAATGTGACTCTCATGGCAACCTTGAACGTTACAAGGCTAGACTTGTTGCTAAGGGATTTACTCAAAAAGATGACATTGATTATAAAGAGACGTTTTCTCCAGTCTCACGAAAGGATTCTTTTAGGATTATCATGGCATTAGTAGCCCATTATGACTTGGAGCTACATCAGGTGGATGTGAAAACTGCCTTTTTGAATAGAGATTTAGAGGAGGATGTTTATATGGACCAACCAATGGGGTTCTCAGTTGAAGGAAAGGAACACATGGTGTGCAAATTAAAGAAATCAATATACGGTCTTAAGCAAGCTTCCCGCCAATGGTATTTGAAATTTAATGATACCATTGTTTCCTTTGGATTTAAGGAAAATACTATTGATCGGTGTATATATCTGAAGGTCAGTGGGAGTAAGGTTATGTTTCTAATCCTGTATGTTGATGATATATTGCTTGCAACTAATGATCTTGGTCTTCTTCATGAGACTAAGAAGTTTCTTTCTAGTAACTTTGAAATGAAGGATATGGGTGAGGCAAGCTATGTGATAGGGATAGAAATATTCTGAAATAGATCACAAGGATTGTTAGGCTTATCTCAGAAAGCATATATCAATAAAGTACTAGAGAGATTTAGGATGGAAAAGTGCTCAGCATCTCCCGTTCCAATTCAGAAAGGAGACAAATTTAGTCTCGCACAATGTCCTAGAAATGATCTGGAACGGAAGCAAATGGAAGCAATTCCGTATGCATCAGTTGTTGGGAGTATTATGTATGCTCAGACCTGCACTCGACCAGATATAAGCTTTGCAACCGGAATGTTAGGAAGATATCAAAGTAATCCAGGAATGGAACATTGGAAAGCTACAAAGAAAGTTCTGAGATACTTACAAGGAACAAAAGACCACATGCTTACATATAAGAGGTCTGATCACCTAGAGGTGATTGGATATTCAGACTCAGACTTTGCTGGATGTGTGGATACAAGAAAATCCACTCTTGGCTTTGTATTTCTCTTAGCCGGAGGAGCAATATCATGGAAGAGTGCAAAACAATCAGTTGTTGTTGCATCCACCATGGAAGCTGAATTTGTAGCATGTTTTGAGGCTACAATTCATGCTAATTGGCTGCGAAACTTTATTTCAGGGCTTGGAATTGTCGACAGTATTGCTAGGCCGCTAAAAATGTATTGTGATAACTCCGCAACAATATTTTTTTTCTAAGAACGACAAGTACTCTACGAGTGCTAAGCATATGAAATTGAAGTACTTTGTCGTGAAAGAAGAAGTTCAGAAACAAAGAGTGTCAATAGAACATATTAGCACAAAGCTTATGATAGCTGACCCTTTGACAAAGGGATTACCGCCCAAGACATTTATAGAACATGTTGAAAATATGGGCATTATTGTTATTGATGATCATTAAGTGTAATTTACCTTATGAGATTTTGTTGACACTCTAAGCTCATTTATGATATGTTTCTGATTACTTGTTCTCTCTATATTTGCATGCATGTTTGTATTAGAATAATGTTAACAGGTTTTGTCTTGAATGAAGACATTATGTTGGACCAATTATGTACTCCTAACTAATGGTCATATTAAGGAGAAGACTAATTTGTAGTACATGGAAGGGACTACGTCGATTAGATGATGTATAACCGCTATGACTCAAATTGGTTCCTATTCTTAATCATGAAATTATGATGTACCTAATGTATAAAACAATTTAGTTAATTTTAATGCATATTATGTTAGTTAATCTATTTATTTATTTAGTCCATAATGTTTATTAATGTCACATGAGTCAAGTGGGAGAATGTTAGAATTTATGTCTCATGTGAGAGACATGTGACTTATGTAGGGACTAATAAGTAAATAATTAACGATTAAGGACTAAATTGTCATTGGGCTTAATAGGAGAAGTTTCTAGGGTTAACTGCTACTTGATGGGAGTAGTGGTTATAAAAGGGGTTTAATACCCAACTAACGTGAAATAAGGTTCCCTTCCTGACTAGAAAAGTGTTCTCTCTCACCCATAGTCATCACGAACAGAGAGAGGCAGAAAAGAAAGGCCTAAGGAAGTGAAACTTTATCTCTTTCCTCTTTCAAGGAAATTAAAGTACACCGGAGAGAAGCTTTCCTATGGAGAAAGGTACGCATTATTATCTGTTTATCTATTGTTTGTGAGAATCATAGATTTTAAAATCCTGTTGGTTTTCTATAATTGATAGTCTAGGAAACCCCTTAAAGATTTACAAATAGTTCCTAAGAGTAAACACTAAATAACAACCAAAGGCTAAGGTGGATGGCAGAACAACTGTGAAAAGTGTGAGATTTGCGAGAAGGAGGAGATTAAGAGGGATGAACCTTGAGTTGTGTGAGATATACAGGAGATTGGGAGTATTTATTGGAAGGGAACATGATAATTTATCTTTATTTGAGGAATGTCCTTCCATGCTATTTTTACATATTTAGCTTGGAGTAGTGCTAGCTAGGGTGGTGCGTGCTCTACTTCCCTGGTATGATCAAATTGTTGGGTTGCATTTGTTAACAGAAAAAAAATAGTATTTAATGAGATTTTGATAACTTGATGGATCAAGCGAACTGATGGAACGTTAATTTGCCGATCCAATATTTAACATCAATAACTTAGAAAAACTATTTGTAATTTTCTAAAATTGAAAAAAATAAAAAAAATAAAAACAATTCACATTAATAAGTTGAGGATGATTATACTTACTAATACTTCTAAATTAGACACAAGATCCAATAACTACTTTAATAATTAAAAGAGTTAAAATAACACTAAAAGATTATATCTCATTACAAATTTAAGAATAGACTCAAAATACCATTAAAAATGAAAATAAATCTTATTCTAAAAGTTGATTAAAACTGATAAATTTTGTTTCTTCTTCTCTTTTCTTGATAAGAAAAATTTAGTCTATCAGCAAATTCTTTTTAAAATTTCTTACTCCTTACTTTAGTCTATTCATGTTGACTCCATCCAAACCAAACTCTTTCCTCCTTTAAATAGTGACTAACCCACTTGTACACAATTCCCGTTGGCATCCTTCGGAGTTTTATTTATTTCAGCAAGCCACGGAAAGCATTATTCCTAGAGCAAAAGAGTTGAAGCTTCCAAAAGGTTCCCTAGGCTTTCTCAATGCACATTTAGGACCTCAAGGCACCCAACGCTTTTTCAAGTTGCGTAGCTTTCTCAAGGTGTTCGGATAGTTCTAGGAATCCTCAGGATTTAAGCTATACCCTCTGTAAATCACAATACACCAAGAGCGTCTTATTAGTTTGACATCTCAAGGTACCTTCATGGCCTTATATCTTCACCAAAATCTGTGTAAAACCACATGGTAATAGATTAGAATCATCAAGAATCTTCTTTCAAACCCCAGACTGTTCAATAACAATACTGCTGTAGGTACTAGGTAGTGAATCAGAAACTGGTATCATTATGTTGTTTTTTTCCTTTGAAAACATCTTTCTTTACAAGCATTAATTTTTGTTGCATTAGTATATATGTATGATTAATAAACCTTGTTTCAATAAAATGTCCTTCCTGATCATGGAAAATACCCCACATTTTCCAGCTGTACCATCCACTCCTGTGCTAGATTATGCCGGAAATGAGTAAGGACAAAAGAGGGGTTTGGGCTATAAGAAACTTGCTTACATCTGGAAACAGGTGTGGAATATAAGGGAAAATTGGGGAAATAAAAGATGTAAGCAATTATTAAGTGAAGATTTGGGAGGTAGGTAGGTTATACTTTATAGGTCTCAAACTTGAATGACATGTGATATCTTTTCTTTTTTTGTCTTGAGGAATTCTTAAGGTCTACCTCTATTGTAAATGAGAAATTATTAAGTCTAGGACCCCCACGTGTCTATGGTCCCAACTAATCTTTCGATGACGATCATGTGTTCCAAGACTACCTAATAATCTATCATTTCAAGGAGCTAATTTTCAAAAAGAAATCGTAGTTTTTATTAACTAGCATTTCTTTTCTACGTTTCTTATATTTCTTTTAATATCACAGTTATACTTTCTTCATACATGGTAAATTTGCCATGTTAATTTGGGGAGGCTCTGAGATAATATGCATTTCAGAAAAATGTCTCATCCAGTATTAAATCAGATAGGCTTATGACAGAAACAAACAGGGTTATGATTGCTTCTTGCTGCTAACTACTTATTTTGGAAGAACTAAGAGATATAGGAGGAAACTTCAAGAAAAGAGCAAGGGGAAATTTGAAAATAAAAAGTAAGAAACAACTATTGTGTTTGGCATCTGACTAAAAGGGTGTGTAATTATTTTTAATTAAATAGGTTAGATAAGTAGATAAGATTGTTATGCATTCCAACGTACACGGTATAAATTACCCGAGTGGTTTGATTCAGTTGTGGAGAATACCCAGCACTATTTGATAGCAAAAATTAGTCCTACTTTACTGTGTGAGCTGTGGAATGTGTCATTATCGTATTCTCATGATGCTTAATAAAGGCACTATTATTGCAAACCATGGAACTGTCATTTCCTCCAGCCCCTCCCTACCAAACCTCATGATTCTATCCGTAGTTATTCTAAAATTTGCAATATTTTTTAAATCTGTACCTTAGCATACTGAGACAGGTTGAAAGTTATGAAATGATGGTGTTTTCCTTTAACTTTACTTTTACCATATGCATGCAGCCTGTGAACAACCCCATACTGAAGGAGATGCTTCTAAACAGTGACATTTCAAGAGTGTCTTGTGTGCTTGCTTATTGCATTGTCACTCCCCTTTTGGAAGAAGTGTTGTTTATAGGGGATTTCTTTTGACATCACTTTCATCCGCCATGGAATGGCAGCAAGCTGTTCCTATAAGCTCAGTTTTATTCAGTTTAATTCACTTCTCTGGTGAAAACTTTCTTCAATTGTTCATCATTGGGTGTGTTCTTGGATACTCCAATTGCTGGACTGGGAATTTGAGTTCCTCCATTGTTATACATTCCTTGTACAATGCTTTGACCTTAGTAATAACTTATTTTTATTAAATTGTATTTGCAGAAATCATTGAGCAAAATTGTTACAACTCTTTATATATTTTACCCAGGTGTCTCTAGTTTGCTTATGTGATTTATATTGTGTTCATGACCCATTCATTGCCTTATGCAATGACTCTAGAGCTTTTTGTCCCAATAATATTCTACCCTGTTGCTAAATGTCACCATTCACCAATTAAAGATGACCAACATTTAGGTTAAAAAAATAGAAAAAGCTTTCTCTACGAGAGTTTCTTATTCTCCTAACATTTAGTGAAATTGGATGAGCCTATGGTTGTATAACGTGAAAGGAAAATTTTATCAAATGGAAAAATTACAACGCTACTACAAAAGTAGTTTTTTTTTTTTCTTTTGGTGACCATTAACACGCTATTAGTTTGGTTACCTCTCGTACTTCTTCACCATTACTATTTCAGCATATCTTATGAGACATTCAATAATAGTAATAATTTATGGTTTAGATAAAAGCTTTTGTCATTTTTATTTTAAAGCTTTAGTATTCAAAAATTACATTAGTCTTTTTTGTGAATAAAAGATACATTAGTCTAATTACTCAAGCTGACCATATTGATTTAAAGAAATTATTTTAATTTTTTTTAATTTATAAAACTTAAATTTAGAATCTTACTAAAGGAAAATAAATTCTTCATCACTGGAATAACCACCACAGATGAATTTTATTTATTTTAAACATTCTTATTAAATAAACTATGTTAGTAAAATTTTATTTAAATAAAAAATTATTTATTACTTTATTATTTTACTTTATTTTGACGGATAATATATTAGTTAAAATATAAGTAAATATTCATTACAACATAACATACTAATAAATATCTAATTTATGAGAAAATTGATATATATATATATATATATATATATATATATATATATATATATATATATATATATATATATATATATATATATATATATGATTCGAAAAATAATATCAAATAATTCAAATGGTTGGATTGATTAATTTTGCATTCTGTAATAAATTATTAATTAGTGCTAGTGTAAAAAATTGACTTAATATCAAATAAGCCCTTATATATGTACATAGATAGATTAATTTGCTGATGTCTATCCATGGAGTTGTCGAATTCTCCCTTGATATTTTTAATTAATCTAATAAAAAATTTGTTGTTATTCTATTTAGCCTTTTCTCTTTAAGGAAACACAATTATTTCTCCGTAGGAGATTATGTCTATGTCATCATATTTTTGCTGCCTTTGTCCCCCTACCGAATTGGTCCACTGTTTCAGAAGCTATTTTTCTCTGTTCCTTTTTTTTTTTTCCTCTTAAATTTTAAGTATTTAAATTTAAATTCAAATTGAACCATGAACATTTGGCCTATCCCATTTAAAAGCAAGAGAATACAGACATGAACATATAGGGTCTGAAACTTAAGTTATCTTTGGATAAAATTGAGAACGAATTTTTTAGAATTCTAATATATATATTTTAATTTGAAAATACAAAATGAAAAGGAAAAAATATTCTTTTGATAGTAAAAGTAAATGTTAAGCTCCTTCAATGGCATCCAAAAACATATACTTAAAAGTTTAATAGATGCCTTTAAAATGAGAAATATATTGAGAAGAAACTTGCATTTATCAAAGTAGAAATAAACCACTTAATTAATGGTTTGGATATTAACATTTTGGGGTTTTGTAAAATGCCATCGATCGATAATTATTTTTCATAATAATTTTCCTCAAGTTAGGTGGACAGCACGTACATAAAGCTGGAGAACAACCACCTAAATCATATAATATTTTAACTTTTTTTTTTAATGTGAGATGTAATCCATCTTGCCATGGCATAAATTTTCAAATTGAGAGGAATTCTCGGCAGGTACAAAAAAATTTCTACTTTATTCGACTTTATTACTATACAACTTAATATATGCTTTAATGCTTATCTTGTTGACTTCACAATCAAATACGTATCTTCCTTCACATTCCAGCAAAGCTTTAGCAAATCAATCATTCTGGAGTACTAGTATAATATAGACACATGCACCCTCTTTAGTCTTTACGCGTCACTTGTGCCAATAGCTAAGCTGGATTTATACATTCCTTGCGTAATGTTGCCCTTTATTTGCTTTGTTAATTAATAGGTGAATGAACGATTAGTTATCAAATAAAAACTTCCTTATTCGAAGATGATACTCTCATATATAAGATTCAATGGTTGAGAGAGATGAAAAAGATGATAAATTTGATCTTCTTTAATTAACAAAAATTAACATTATAATAAACTAATTATTTTCACATCAAAACTCTCTTCTCACATTTAATAACGCCTAAATATATTTGAGTTTCCTATAAAATTTGACAAAATATTAATTTTCTCCTCATAATTTTATTTATTAATTTCATCTCCTCAAAAATCAAATATATTTTTATTGATCTTCAACTGTAACTCGTCTAAAAGTAATATAACATGGTTACATTTACATGTATAATTTGACTATAAATTAATTAAATAATTTGTGACGATTAAAACTCATCAAGATGTAATAAGAAATTTATGTCAGTTAAAATTCTTCAAAATTATAATTTTTTGTCACTTTCTATACAATTTTTTCACATTTTCTTGTGAGATTAAGAAGAGAAATAAAAGAACAATAATTTCTAGTATCTTTTGAGTCTGTTTAGGAAGATAAAGAGAAAAATTAATTTTGTTAGTCATCTAAAAAGACTGTTTAATAGAATTATCACCAATGATCAACAAAATATATTTTTTATTTTTATAAGGATCAAATTAATATAAATTTTTTTTATATGAATAAAAGTAATACTTTTTAAATTTTACCATACTCCAAACATATTTTACTCTTTAATAATTATTTTTCCGTATCTTTCCCAACGTGTGCCCTTTGTACTAAGAAATAAAAAAAAGGAATTATTGAATATAAATATAAATATAAATATTTAAAATGTTATATAAAATATTAACACTTAATTATTTCGAATAATAAATGCTTTATTTCTTAACATATAGTCATATATACACTGAAGACACGTACTAACAAAATCCTTTTCATTCTTCTTTATTTATTTTGTTTTCTTTCTCCGTCACTTGGCGTACGTGCGTGTGTGTATCAATGTATGTATAAAGTGTGAACAGCTGGTGGGTGAGGGGTTTATTTATTCATTGAAAATGGAGTTTCTCTTTTAAAACAAAAAAATAGACATGCAAACAAATACCATAACGGGTATATAGATTGATCGAACGTGGAAAGACGATGATACAAAGATATAATTTATTTTTTAAATTGCTTATAAATAAAATAATATATATATATATATATATATATATATATATATATATATATATATATATATATATATATATATAATTTTCAAATTAAAAATTTAATTATATATATTTCTTTTGAGTTGTTCACAAGGAAGAGGATTCAAACTAGTTGTGTGGTGGTTTCTGATGGTCTTCAACGAATGAGTGTGATGATGTTAGTTTGAGTAACTTAGACACTCAAGTTATAATATGTATTAGAGAGTAGTCAATTTTTTTCGTTATCATGTTATTGATATAAAGTATTTATCGATTTGGTTGATAATTAATTTTAATTGAAAATCTAATTAATTAGTCAGGTTTAATGAGTTCTCGTCTTCTAATCCTATTTTTCTTATTCATAAGGGTCAAACTCGATATTTTATTTAAAGAAATTAAATTCAATACCTCTTGAATGAACCCTAACACATTGAATTATACATATATTTACTATTCTTGTTGGTTTGTCCCCACAAATTTATGTATATGAATATTGCCTCTACCACAAAATTTCTGGCACTATTTACACAATTTTTTATATCATAAAATAATGTTTAATTTTATAATATAGATAGTAAAAAGGAAAGGATAAATGATCCATTTGGTCCTGTATCTTACTCTTTGATTTAGTTTGGTTTTTTATTTTTTTTAAAGTTCAATTTGGTCATTTATCTTATTTTTTTGGTTTAGTTTAGTTCTTTGTCTTTTTAAAAAGTTTATTTGGTTCGTTGTCTTAACTTTTTTGTTCAGTTTGATCTTTTATCTTATTTTTTTTCAATTTGATCCTTCAATCTATTTAAGATAGACTTCATTAATCATTTCAAAATAAACTTTTTAGTTCAGTTTTATTCTCTTCCCCTACACTTCATTTAAAGAAAAAAAAAATCATTCTTAAATGATTCACGACGTCAATCTTAAATAGATTGAAACACTAAATTGAACATAAAAAATATAAATGACTAAAATAAACTTTTTAAAAGATAAATGATTAAATTGAACAAAAAATAAGATAAAGGATCAAATTGAACTTTTTGAAAAAAAAAGAATAAAGTGAATAAAAAATTAAGATAAAGGACAAAATAGATCATTTAGCTAAAAGAAAAACACAACTTTTACCGTTTAATTTTCACTATTTTCCTTCACCCCAATTTTCCTTCAACTTTCTTTTCTTAGCCCTTGTTCGGGCTGATTTTTCATTTTAAAATTTTTAAAAATCAAAATCAATTTTAGTTTTGAGTTTTGGTTTATTCTTTGTTTTTAGATTTTAAAAAGATGTTACAAATTAAGGATAAATAAAATGAGTCAATAGTTTTATCTTATCTCGCTCTACTATGAAATAATGATAGTGATAAAGGTAGCGTTGTGGGAGTGGCGACGATAACAGTGATGGCAATAGTGGTGGTGTCAATGGCGATGACAACGATGATAGGGATGGAATAATGGTGGTGACGATGGTGGCAGTGGGATGGTGGTGGTGATGATAATAACGGGGAAATGGTGATGACTATGTTTTAAAAACCCGAAGTGATCTGATTGGTCGAATTGATTCGACCGCGACCCGAAGGTTTGGTCAGGTCAAGTTGCTTATTGGATCAACCATGCATTGAACCTTATGTAACCTGGTATGATCCAGTCAGGTTTGTGGTTAAACTAGTGAACCAGAGGTTTGTTCGGGTCAAGTTGCTTATCAGATCGACCATGCATTGAACTTGATGTAATCCGATATGATCCAGCCGTGTTTGCGGTTAAACTGGTGACCTACTGACCAGAGTTGGGTCATGCCTAGGGAAGGAAACCCGTTGGATCATGTGGGTCAATTAAGATTGGATATAAAGACCATGGCATGTGGGTTAATTAGTGACCTACTGGTTCGACCATTGATCCCATGACCTAATGCCTTGATTGGGTTAATCACTAATTTGATTTTTAAAATTATGGTTGGTGGTGGGGTGGAATAATGACAATGATGACAACAATGGTGATGAAGGCAACGGTGGAATGGTGACGATGACAATGACAATGATGTGGTGATGGTGACGGTGGTAGTGACGATAACGATGATAGAATGGTGATGGGAATAGCACACTACTAAAAATTGAGCCTTTTACGTCGCTGATTCTAAGACAGTTGTAAAGGATCGTCTTAGAAAGTGCAGCAGTGACGTTTCCATAATTAACTCGAATGGAACGACGACGTTTCCGCAAACCCATCGTTGATGAGGCATTCAATGGCAAACTTGTAAATTTGTTATTTTGATACAAAGACGGTCTTAACCTCACGACCGTCTTTGTATGGTCGGTGCTGGATTTAAACCAACTTGCTCTCACTCGCGTCCCTCTTTATTAGCTTTAATTTAAACCTCTCAGCACGGTGTCGTTGTCTCGCGTCCCCTCATCTGTGCCCCCTCGCGTCCCCTCATCTCCTTCCTCATTCTTCTTTCTCTCTCATTTTTCTCTCTCTTCCATTGCTTCTCCATAAGCAACGCCATGCGAG
Organism: Glycine max; assembly: GCF_000004515.6. Lineage (NCBI taxonomy): Eukaryota > Viridiplantae > Streptophyta > Magnoliopsida > Fabales > Fabaceae > Glycine > Glycine max. The sequence continues at coordinate 10,837,925 of NC_038248.2, forward strand.
GTCAATTGCGCAATCGCCATGACTGTGATGACTCTTGCTCCTATTGACGTACATTCCCTTACCCCTCATTCTGCAACTCCCCCTGCGCTTCTGATCACTCGCACGTTTTCAATTTTGCGAGTCATTTTTTGCTTTCTCTTATTTGCTTGCTTGATTTTTGTTCCTTTTTTCTGTTTTGGCGAATGGTGTCAATTTTGATTGTCATTTTGGTGGGGAAGGTTAGGTTGCCGCCGAGTGGATGTGGGTTTCGTGTTAGGGGTTGTGGTTTTGATCTGCGCGAGTGGAATTTGCTTCAATTACGATGCATTTCGTGCTCGGAATTTGGGGATTTAGTTGGGGTTGGTTCTTCGGTGGATCCGAAGTAGGGTGATAATGATGATTTCTTTTTGGTTTGTGTGTTTTGGTTTTTGCAGCAGCAGCAGGAGTACGAGGAGATGCTTGTCCCGCACACGGATTTGGCTGAGAATAATCACCAACCCATGGAAGGTACTTGTTGCTTTCTCACTCTTTTGATCCGTGGAGAAATCCCCTCTTTCTCTGTTACTCTATTTATTGGCTTTTATATGACCAATTTAAATAGTTTCTTAAGAGTTCAGGGAGACACTTCATGCGTTGTTTGATTGCCAGAGAGACAGAGAGGGAATAACTAATTGATGAATTGGTCTTAAAGAGTTTTGATTGAGCTATTTTTTTACAATGTTCTATTTTATTTGTGAAGGTGTGGCATGTGAAGGAATTTAGAATGTTCTATTTTATTTGTTTAAACTTGTGTTGTTTTCCATTGATATTATGTATATTAAGATATAAGATGGGCACTGTCTTTTGTTAAATACTTCCTTTTATTTAAATTCTACAGCTTGCTGGTGTACATCTCTCTACACTGATCCCATCCAGAAGCGATGATGCAATCAGCCTTGTGATGGTAAGTAGTTTTACTTTTATTACTTTACAGTGTACTTCTGTTCCCCATTTTTCCACTAATAGATTGTTATGTGTTCATTTTTCCGTTTGAATTCTATTTTTGCAGTCACTTTGTTCATGGGATCCCTACAAGAGACCAATAGTAGCATCCTTTTTTTCAGGTTGTCTTTTAACTAATCCATACTTGGAATCAGGTTTTTAAATTTTTCTCTATCATTTAATCACAACTATATTTTGCTTTATACAAGTAGGTTTTTAATGTTTGTGATTTTTAATTTGTTCAGAGTTGCTTTTACATCCTTTCATCCCTTCGCACCAGAGCTCTAACCAAAACTCCACTATCTGGTTTGTAACTTAATTTATTTAGGTAAAATTGTATTTTTAGTCCCTCAATTTATCTTTAATTTCAGATTTAGTCCCTCATTAATTTAATTCACGAATTGGGTCCTCCTATTTTGTAACATCGTGCAATGTTGATCCCCCAGACCACAATTGGACGTTGACCGTTAGCAAGTGACGTTGACTGCCACGTGTCACATTTTTATTGGATGATGACTGCCACGTGTCATGTTCTGATTGTATGATGAAAACAACAATGTATTTCATCTTTCAAGGAATTGACATCCAATCAGAACATGACACGTGGCAGTTATCATCCAATAAGAACGTGACACGTGACAGTCAACATTCCTTTGTAATGATCAACGTTCAATTGTGGCTTGGAGGACCAACATTGCACGATTTTACAAAATAAGAGGACTCAATTCGTGAATTAAATTAATGTGGGACCAAATCCAAAACTGATGATAAACTGGGGGACCAAATTTGTAATTTTGTCATTTATTTATATTGTTTTTTTTATAAGAAATGACCTATGGTTCAATTGGAGGTGATCCTAAACTAGTTGTCTTTCTGGTTGCAGCTGGTTACTAAATTATTAAGTTACTTGGTGCAGCTATTTTACGTTTATAAGTCTAGCTCGCTAGTACTTTGGAGGGAAAACATGTCTCAGGTGCGTTTGTAGCCTAGCTTTTTGTCTTGGTCTTTCAATTTTTAACGTGCAAAATTGCAAACAGGATATATTCCTATGATCCTGTGGATATTAACATGAAATGATTAGGCCAAAATGGAATTTAGAAAGGTGAACATATATTCCTATGATCCTGTGGATATTATGCACGTATTGTTTTAGTTTAGTTGATTTAGATGGATTACAATATCATCTTTTAAACATTACATACAGCTTTACATAAAAAAGTTGAGAGCAAAAAACATTAAACTGTAAATAGAATAACTTAAAAATAGGTTTAAAACTATAAAAAGACTATCTAAATTTGGTGGAAAGCCAGTGATCTCATTAATTCCTGGTGGTTTCCTTTCTGTGCAGCACCTGAAGAATTTATGCGGGAAATTATTTTATCCAAATTTTGAAGCCGCTTCCTTAAATTGATACTACAACTTGATGGAGGCTGCACCTATCAAGAAATTCTTGTACATCACATTCTAAACATTTTTTTTTATTTTAAATGGATATTTTGTAGTTAACAATATATATATATATATATATATATATATATATATATATATATATATATATATATATATATAATGAAAGTTGTATATGTATGTTCATTCATGCTTGTTTTATGAAAATATGGCCTTCAGTTTTGCTTTATAAACAATTATTAATAGTAAATTATTAATTATACATCTATAGATTGATGACTTAATTTATGATGAGTTTATACAAAAATTTTAACATTGAAGCTTGGATACTGTGTTGAGGGGGCATACAAGTATATTTTTTTGTTTTTTTTTTTTTTGTTTTTGAACATTGAAGCTAAAGAAGTTTGTTTGGTTTAAAGAATGTAAGATTTGAACTTTGAAGTATGTATTCAATATTCATATTGCATGATGCTTGTGTATGAATATGTTGACAATGGGAATCTAGAACATTGGCCGCATGGGGATGTTGGACTTGTAATTACTGGAAGAAGTCCTGTGGATTATAGTAAACCACTAGGAGAGGTTAGAAATCATCACCTACACACTCAACAATTAATTTTGTTATTCATAGTATTTTTATTTATCTCAAGCATAATTACTTCTATTGTGAGATCTATATATTAATACTTAGCGTATCAAATATTAATATAAAATAAAATGTTAGGTTAAGTTATTAACGTTTACATTATTTTTTAATTATATTGCATAAAATTATAATAAACAAATAATTATAAGGTTAATATTTTTCTACTTGTTAATGTAAAATTATTATATACCAAAAGTGTATATTCATTAGATTCATAAAAAAATTCATTTAAGATTGTCATGGAGTGAAGTGTAAATGTATCATTTTCCAGGAGTGTGACCCCCCTAACTTTCAATTCGGTGAAAAAAAATAAAAGTAGTTTAAACTAAAAAAATAAAAAAAATGCATTCTTTATCGGTTATGAGACGAGCGATGTAGAATGCTAACCATGGTCGTCTTAAAATGCGATGCATTCTATATTGATTATGAGATGATCGATGTAGAATGTTCAGCATTCTAAGAATAGGTTATCTCTTTTTACAATATTGTCTATGACGACGATCGTCAATCGATGTAGAATGTCTTTAATAATCAATGTTGAATCCACATTTTCTAGTAGTGGCAACTATTGTGATGAGGTGTAATAGTGGTAGCAACACTAACAATGATGATGGAGATGGTGACGACTAAGATGAGGTGGAATGATAATGACGATAGTAGTAATGAGGATGACAACAATAATATGATGACTAAAATGTATTTTTTAAAAATAAAAACTAAATTCATAAAATAATTTTTCTTAGTTTGGTTGATAAATATGAAACTATTTTAAAATTAAATTAAAAATTAATTAAACTTTATTTTTATCAAACATATTTTATTTTAAAATTATATTTAAAAATAAAAAAAAAATTAAAAACTCACGGTCATCCTAAACCTAAACAGGGCCTTAGATTTTGCCACCCATCTAATGAGCTAGCCTGGGTCCCAGCTAGACTCACTTTGCTTTCAAATGTGTCAGCATTACTACAACCTTGGCATTCACGTGGTCCCCTTAATCAATGCCCCAACGTGGCTTCTATGCTTATCCCGCAATCAACGTAGGCATCAAAGGACGATTCAGATCAAATTTTATACCCACATCACCAACCGATCATCGCCACGTATCCTACGATGCGTTGGATTCCACTAGACCTCTTATTTTAAAGTGATTTTTTTTCTTCTTCCACCACCTTGTAGAACTCAAATACCAATTAGCCTAAAAACACTCACAACCCAACCCAAGTTTTTTCAGTTTTTCTCTTCCCAAAGAGTTTTGTTTTGTCTATTGTTCTCATGGGTGGGTTTGAACAGCAGATGAAGGATAGAGCCAAGGAGCTCAAGGTCTTGCTCAAGAAAGGGGTGAAGATTGTGGGAGATTCATGCAAGAAGGGGTGGAACAAAGTCAAACACATCAAACGCTAGCTGATTAGTGATTTGTAATCATTTGTTGCATGGCTTATTATCCCAAAGTCTCTTGATTGGTTTTGTTTTTTGGTATTGTTATTTGTACTTTCATAGGTTTGGTTTGCATGTAAAATGTAGTCCTTCTATTTTTTTGTCCCTCTCTCCCCTTTTTTGGGGTTGTTTTTGTCTCTTCCTAGGGAAGTAATTTTGGTGTGTCCGAGTTTGTTTGTTTTGTTAAATCTAAAATTTTGTTTTATTATTCTCTCTGTTCTTCCTCTGGATTGGTATGTAAAATTGCTAGTGAGGACCCAAGTTCCAGATCTTGTTTCTTTTGATTCTATTTGTGTAATATTTTAATTTCTTTTATCTTGCTTATTGTCCTTTTCTGTTAACTAGTAGGGTGGTGTTTGAAATTTGAAAACTATATGGTTCAGGGGATCCGGATGCATCCCCCGATAACTTTTTATTTTATTAGTTGGTGTGTGATTCAATTTTAACTTGGGAAGCTTAAATGAGTAGGGAGAGGGTCATGATCATGCATGGGGCTTGTTTCTTAATCATGATTTATTTTGGTTCTGAACGCGTTATTCGGCAAGTTTTAATCAATCAAATAGTGGGATAAAAAGGTCCACCAATGCTAGATTGAACCCATATCCTATAAAATAAGGTTTTGAAGGTTTTGATGGGAACACTATTTTCCTTCATTCATTTCGACTATGTCGCTGAGGAAGTTTGTGGGGGCAAATAATACTTTTAGGTTTGAACAAGGTGCAAGTGAATAGACACATGCTTTTGCCCCCAAATCATGATGAATGAGGTTTCCTAAACTAGACGTGCTGGAAACATAAAAGGAGGCAGAAGCATGTTTCATTGCTATATGAAACTTCTAAAGTGAAAAAAAGGAACTATTTTGTTGGATAATAAACACACCCACAGATAAAATTACTTATTTTCACCAAGGATCATGAAAACACAATAAAAATTACATCTTAAGAAAAATAATAACAAATACAAAAATTTAATGTGGTTTGGTACCTCTTGTCTACGTCCACAAAACCGTCTCAAATAGTGTTTCACTATCACAAAAATTATTACAAAATTATAACTCACCCTAAATAGTGTATCACTCTACAAACCAGAGTATCTTACTTAATGATTACAAGAAATGATAACACTCTTACATAAAAATATTTCTCTCTCAACAAAGTGACTTTGTTTCATCTCTTTTTTCACGCACTCTCTCTCCATGTGTTATTTATCCACTAATTATATTCTCTATTGATAGTGAAAATTGCCACCAACTATAGTAAATAAGTTCTCTTGAAAGTTGAAACAAAAACAACTTCCAATACATCCATTCAAATAATATTCATCTAGTAAAATGCAATATTTCACTTTACATTTAAGTCATCTAAATCTTAGTGATAAAAATCTAATTCTCAATATGCATGCACCTTATATTTTGGCTTGAAACTCTACAATTCTCCCCTTCAAGCCAAAAGAGAAATATCCTTCAATCAATTTAAAAGTAAACAAACTCTCCCTCCAACGAAAGTCTCTCCCAACACTTCGACAACATTACAAAGTTCACTTTCTTCTTCACTTTGCTATCATGGTTCATCTTCAAGGCTTGTCCATCCAAATAGCAAAGGTTACCCTTATTTTTCTGTCCTTACAACATCAAGTGTCTCTCCTTGTACACCTTGCATCCCACTTTGAACCAACATACTTGTACCCTTGTGATGTCATCTCCCCCATAGAAATCATATTGACAACAGTAGAAGGTACAAACCTCATATTTGAGAAAGTTCGAATAGCAACATCATGGAGCTTCATCTTCACGCTCCCTATGCCTTCAACCTTCAATTTTCCACCATTCCTTAACTTAAAATAGCCAAATTCTCCATCAGATTTCAAAGTATCAAACATCTCTCGATCTCTACAAATGTGCTTTGAGGCAAAATAATCCATCACCCATTTTGTTTTAGCAACCTCATCATTTGTTGCCAACAACACATCATTTTCATCTTCAATACTTTTTACTACATTAGCTTGGGAGTTAGCGTCATCTTTGTTCATATCTCTTAATTTCTTCAAGTCCTCCTTCATTTGTTTACATCTCACTTGCACATGACCATTCCCACCATCATAGTAACATTGAATGCTACCCATATCTCGTTGCGGATGCAATTGTGATTTTGATCTTCTTCTTGGACCATCATGTCTCCTTGAATGATTCCTCCCTCGCTCAGACTCCACCATAGCTATTGCATTGTGTTCATCATCAACATTTTCATTTCTTATCATTCTCTCATTTTCTCTAAGAACGACGGTCACCTCATCCAAATTCAAAGTTAATCTTCCCATAAGCAACGTTTAAACCAAAGCTTTGAAGGACCTTGGTAGTGAGGCCAACAACAACAGCGATTGCTCCTCATTAGAGACTTTATCATCTGCACTCAACAATTGACTTACTAGCTGATTGAACTTGTTGATGTCGTCATGGAGATCTCCTCCCATCTCCATTTTGAGTTGATACAACTTCATCTTCAAACAAAGATGATTGGTTAGTGACTTTGAAGCATAGATATTCTTGAGCTTCTCCCACAAGGCCTTCGGTGTTGTCTCCTTCAACATGTTGTATTTTATCTTAGGAGCAAGGGCTAACCCAATCATGCTCACATCTCTCATTTGAATCTTAATCCATTCAGTTTCATTTATAGAAGCCGATCTTTCATCTTCTAACACATGATCAAGACCTTGCTGCACCAAAAGGTCTTGACTAGTACTCTGCCAAATCATAAAATTTATTTTTCCATCAAACAACGGTATCTTGAACCTTTGTGTGCTCTCGACCATAGCTCTAATACCACTGTTGGGTAATCGACACTCCCACAAATAAAATTACCCACACCTACAAAGAATCGTGAGAACATAATAAAGATTACACCGTAAGAAAAGTAATAACAAACACAAGAAATTAATGTGATTTGACACCTCTTGTCTACGTCCATAGAACTGTCTCAAAAAGTATTTCACTATCACAAAAATGATTACAAGATTGTAACCCACCCCAAATAGTGCATCACTCTACAAACCCGAGTACTCCACTCAATGGTTACAATAAATGATAACACTCTCACTCAAAGACACTTTTCTCTCAACAAAGAGATTTTGTTTTACAATCTCTTTTGTCACACACTATCTCTTCATGTGTTGTTTATCCACTAATTATCTTTTCTATTTATAGTGAAGATTTCCACCAACTATAGTAAATAAGTTTTCTTGAAAGTTAAAACAAAAGCAGCTTCCAATGCATCCATTCAAATAATTTTCATCTAGTAAAATGCAATCTTCCACTTTACATTTAAGCCACATAAACCTTAGTGATAAAAATCAAATTCTCAATATGCATGCACCTTATATTTTGGCTTGAAACTCTACACTTTTGGCATGGTTGGTAATTCTTAGATGCTATAATTTGGGGACCCTTATTTTGTGTCCCCACAAATGTAGGATTCACTGTCAATTTCAAATTATATGTGTAATTTTATAAAGAAATATGAAGATGCTCTAATTTGAGGACCCCTATTTTGTGTCCCTTGTTTTAAATTAGCTATTTATGATTTTTGTTAATAATTTAAATTTTAAAATGACCCTTGTGATTAAATATTTATTCTTGAAGTAGTCATGTAATGACAAAGCAAGTTATGTGAAGATCATCGAAGAATGGACCAAAACATACAATGGGTGTGACACCCTCTACCCCGACATACATATACTTAAGAAAAATATATAAAAATCCGTAATTTAATTAAATTAATTTTATTTACATCACTTAAACAAATTCACGTGGGTAAAAGGGTTACATTCATTTCACTGTTATCAAATAAAACTTATTAAAAACATCTCTGGCTCAAAACAAGATCGTCCAAAATTCCAAAGAATGAACTAAAGACTCACCATGTGAAACAAAATGATAAAACTACATGTCTAGAACATCATGCAATTAATATAGAATCTCATGTCCCAATGTCACTTCCTATCAGAATATTGTGTTCCAACGTCCTTTAGCATGAGGTTCTCCATAGTCATCCATCTAACCATCTGCTCCCACGAATACAAAGTTTGAGATCATCACAAGATCCAAACACAAACAATACACAGGGAGTGAATTATCACATTCCTAATTAATACAGAGGAACATGACAACATAGACATACATATCATGAAATACAACTTATTTCAACACAGTTCACGTCATTCCACCACTTATCACATAACATCACATCTCAACACTACAAGTCTCACACATTATCACATCATTCACATACTTAAGGATCCAAACACAATATCACTCAACCAATCAATATCGATCAATACACAAACAAACATTTTAACATGCAGACTCTATCTATGAACTGTACAAAATACATGACACCTTAATTGTTCTCAAAATAATTTTAATTCATCGCGCCTCAAAGTAATTAAACTCATCGGGTTATCACAGTGGATCTCATCACAATACTCGTCGCACATTAACTTGTCGTCCTTAGAGGGTCTTATAGTCATGTGATTGTACGATTCATAACTCACAATTCAATGCACACAACATCTCAATACACATGTGTGATCTTACAATTTAACACATACTTAACTTGTCACTTACACATGATTCATCACACTTCCATAATCCCAAGACAACATGTTATCATGCCTCATGCATCATATACATGTCACACATTAATACTATTAATATGTTATATTCATAAGATTAAATCCCTCAAACAATTTCACATAATCATATCAAAACCATAGGTCAAAAACATGAAAACATCAAGAGCACTCAATTTTATCAATCAATTTGCATCAGAGCATTAATTGACCCATCAAACACAACAATCTCGTAATTATAATCATAAAGAAAGAATCACAATATAGTAAAAATCCCAAAATAAATTCCAATTTGATCCTCTAAGGATCCCTATACATGTTCATTCTAATCTCAATTGTGATAAACTCATTCCTTACCTTTAAGTGGGCTCACGTGAGTAGTCCGGCAATGGTAGCGGCGTCTCTAGCAGTTCCCTAAGATTCCTCAAGCTTTTCCTCTTGTTGCTCTGCTAGGGTTTCCAAGCATTAGAGAGAAGAAGAAGAGATTGGAACCTCCATTTCATTGTCTCTATGCGAGGGATATGTTTGTCCCCACAGACATTATTTTGTAAATTCCAATGGTGGGGATGTGTGAAAATGAGTTCCAAACCAGGTTTTCAAATTTCATGACGATCCAATGGTCAACGAGTTTGGGATTGTAGTTTTTCTGGGACAGGATTAGGTGTATGCGAAAAAAAAGAGATGTGTACGAGAGACATTTCTCTCACCACAAACACTATTTTGCAAATCCCAACGGTGCGGATGTGTGAAAATGAATTTCCAACCTGATGTTAAAATTTCACGATGATCCAACAGTTAACGAGTCTATGATCATAATTTTACCAGGACAAGTTTGAGTGTATGCGAAAAAAAGACAGGACTTTGGAAGGGGGAGAAAGGAAAACGAATTTGAGAGGAAGAGAGAGACATATGGTAAGTGTAAAAAATTGACCCAATGTCTCTTTTTATAGCTAAAGTATACTCTCAGCCTATTATTTACTCTATTATTTTATTTTATAAAAAAACTTTATTTTACTCCCTATCAAATGAATAAATATAACATCCTTTTTATTTTCTAAGAACATATATTTATTTTATTTACTTTAAAATCATTATTTTAATTGATAAAATTATTTCTCCTTATTTATTTAATTATAAAAATCTCATTATATTCCTAAAACTCAATTTATTTTTAAATAAAATTATTTTTAATTTATTTTAAAAAAATAAAATTTTATAATGGGTAAAATAAGAAATAGCCTATCATAGACTAAAAAGTGAACTATGTAAAGGCAAAATGTCAAATCTTTAACTCACTAGCGTCATCTAGTGGTGAAGTGTTTGGGTAAATGTATGAAAACTTAAATTTGATCTTTGTTGCCCAAGATAAAATATTGGAGTGAAATTTATTATTGTGGACAAGTAACAAACTTCAAACCCAAATATTTTCATAACATGCTTAAAACTCAGTTAATTAAACTGAATGCGTGAGTTTTATAAAAAAATTAGTATGATCTTCGATTTCTAAGAATAAAAAAAATATATTTCTCATCATTATATTATCGTAAACATCCAAGGGATAAGGACTTATCATCTTAATTTTTGATGTCAATAAAGAAAAGAAAAATGCAAAGCAATCATGCCTAAACTTAAAAACTAATTGTGTAATTTCCATCGTTTTTACTTTTGTGTCTTTTCTATCATAACAGTTATACGTTAACATAAAGAGGATGCGAGGACCAAGTGAGCAGCCTCATTTAGCTATTTATTTCTACCTATAAGAACTTAAGCATACAAATATTTCAGTGTTTTGATGCTAAATTGTGTATTCAAGTTGTGCATAGTCTAGAACATTTCAGTTGATAATCTACATAACCGATAGTTATTGAATCAATGTTTTGTCTGTGTCAGATATCTGAATATATGAGCAATTAAAGGAACCTGCATATATTAATTACCAGGAGACATTGCTGTACCTACCTCTTGACTTGATATCAGAAGTCCATAGCTTATATCAAGCAGAGAGATATTTGAATAGCATTATAGACACTTCAAGAGATTTCGTGGTCTTTTGCTCTTTTGAAGTATTGTGAAGATTTGGTAACAAATATTGTGAATCTATGGAGAAAGCAGAGGCTATCATGCAGAAAATGCAGAAAATTAAAGAGTACACTTTCATGGAGGCTCTAATGCTAGAAATAATGGAGAACTTTAGTATGACAACTTTACACTTAAAAAATTGTTGGTAACATACTCTTTTTAAATACACTCTTCTTATTTAATGAGTTTTTCCAATTATTTTGTAGTTTTCAATAAATTTTAATCTTTAACATATAGTGTGTTAAGGATGGATTAGTGAGTGTGTTGCTAGTACTCCTCTTATACTTGATCAAATGCATGCTTATGTGGTCATTGCAGACATAGATAGGATGGAGAATTTACAAACACAACGGAAGCCGATAGCCCGGGCAATTGGAGAATGGTTAACACACCATGTTGAGGCAAATGGTTATTTTAAAGCTGGCCATCTTGAAAAGTCTTTGACAGTGTTGAAGAAATCGGGGCAATTAATTGAAGCCAAAAAGAGGAGGGAGGAATACCTATGAAGTATGAATCTCTCTTAAACTGCATATGCTGCTCTTAGAGAAAAGTAAAATGTTCAACACAATTGGAGAATGGTTAACACACATTTGGTTGGAAACTGACTCCCAAGTTCTCCTTCATCCTTTTAGCAATCTAAGTCAGTGCATTGGTCTATCTACACTCGTTGGTTGAATTGTATAGAGCTAACAAAATTTTGTATTTTTAGACTATATCACATTTATAGGGAAGTTAATGGTTGTGCTGATAAGCTTACCTCATATGATGCTAATTCTTTTGGGTATACTTGGTGGGATTCTCCACCACAGTTTGTTCAGCAAGAAGTCCTCAGGTACTGGCTAGGGCTTCCTTTTTATAGGTTTCCATAGTTCATCTTCATTGGGTAAGGTTTGGTCCTCCCAATTGTTCTGTACCTATCAGTTTCTTAATATATGTGGAGGGGGTAGTTTTGAAGGTGTTGAGATTGAGATGACATAGTTGGGATGTCAATCTTCGCATTCCTTCACCCTCCCTCTAGGTTTTAAAAAAAGTTATCCTAGCATGTTAACTGCATTAGTGAAACTGGATGACATTGATGGTGATGATGAATTGATGAGTGGCATTGCTCAAGCAGATCATCCATTCCAGCTAATTTAGAGGTTGGATTAGGTATAAAACGTTTAAATACAAATTTGGACTCTACAAAAAAAAACTACATTTTGATTTTTATATGAAAAAATCGTTTGTAAATCAGTATTATCATTTAAAAAATTTATAATAACAACATTAAAGGGTTCCACGTGTTAAAATCTCTACCCTAGTTTTAATCTTTATATGAAAAAGATTTTCTCGATTCATGATTGTCCACATGCTGTTCAGAAAGGGTTCAAGCCTAGGGACAGTCCATTTTTTAATTTGGTATCGAATAAATTTTTTTTAGCTATCAAATGCAGAGTACAATTCTGCGGCGACCTCCTGAAATTCTGGTACACGTATTAAGTTGATTGTCCTGTTTGTAGTTGGGCTATAAAGCCTATTGCTCCGTTGTAGTGAGTATTGTGTTCGAAGTTATTATATATTTTTTTTAGATGACAAAAAAAAAATATAGCTTTTTAAGATACCACAAGTAATATCTATAGAAAATAATCCTATTTGAATTAAATATGATGATCATGAATAATAAAATTATTTTCTTTTAAATATTTATCACAATTACATATTCAAAATTTGAATACAGGAATATTGGTTAAAGTAAAATAAATTTATATAGTAATTGATTTTAAGAGCTCGATTATTCTAAGTTAAATATGATAATACATGGGTGCCAATTTTTTTTATATTCAAATAATATAACTATAATATGATAGATAGACAGGAAAGGAAATGATACTAGCTTATTGGAGTCTTCTTTGTAACGAAGGAAGGATACAGAGCTAGCTTACCCAATCAATAAAGACCACCTCCCTATATTTCCATTTGTAATGAAAATTTTTAGGTAGGTCGTACTTACACATTTTACTTATCAGTTAGACATGCACATGGGTATTCTTAAAAACTATTGCATTCTATTATTTGTTTGTAATTTCATTGCTTACTAATCTTTAATATGTTATTAACTATTTCATTCTATTATTTGTTTGTAATAATAATTATTAAATTGATGGCATTACTGGTAATTATTAAATTATTTACCTTGATAACATGTATTTTAAAGAAAATAAATTAGTCAATTGATAGTTAAAAATTGTGATTCATATAATTTGACAATTGATTTGAGTAGGGAAAATAAAATTTTGTAATGAAATTATTCAAAATATGATTATTAAAAAAATAAAAATTACCACAATAATAGAGTCTCTTCATGTCTTGTTGAACAAATATAATGTAAAAGTAAGATTTCTAATACAATAGTTATAGAAGAAAAAATATGAAACATATATAGAAAATCTGAACAATAATAATAATTAAAACTTATAATAACATAACACTAACATGAAGATGAAAAAAAAAACAAAAGTGATTCTCGCAAAGAAAAATAATAAAGAGAAAGAAAAAGATGATTGATGTAAGAACTTTCTAATAAAATCATGATATTGATCTAAATGTTTATTCGATTTCACAAAAATTATTTAAAGAAATAATTAGACCTAAAATCAAAATGTAAATATAAAAACACTATAAAAAAATGAAACTAATTTTTTTATCAATGATAAATATAGATTCACATTATACATTACTAATCTAAAATAGTTAAATTTTGATTATTGACGATGATCGATAGCACACTCAAAGTATCCTTTCATACATAAAAATGAAAAATAAAAGAAATGATATTATATCAAAATATATAATACCATAACAATAAAATGAAAAAAAGAAGAAAAATAACAGGAGTGATATTTGCACAGAAAAAAAATAATGATAAAAGACAAAGAATAAGATGATATACCTAATCAAATATGATCTCAAATTTTCACTTTCATTTCCTTACAAAATGTATTGGATAAATGATTCATATAAGAACTTTATAATAAAAATCATATATTAATTCAAATGTTTATTCAATCTCACAAAAATCATTCATAAAAACAGTTAGACCTAAAATTAAATATAAATATAAATAACACTGAAAAAAATAGAAATTTAAACAGGTGATTTTTTTTTATCAATTATGAATTATAAATTCACTTTATACCTTATCGATCTAAAATACCTAAATTTTCAATTTTGATGATGATCAATAACACATTTAAGTATTATTTTTCATATATAAAAATAAAAATAAAAAATGAAAGAAATGATATTATAATATTGAAAAAAAAAGGCAAAGAAGAAGATAGAAAGCACACAAGAGAAACAAAATGGGTGAATATTTACAATCCAGTAGAGTTTATATAAAAAATGAAACCATGATAATTAAAGATGAAAACGGTAATACAATTTTAATTACAATCAATGACTATTATTATTATTATTATTATTAAAAATAATTTCATTATTAAAAGCTTTAAATAATAGTAAATTTTTATAAACAACCAAGTGAAAAAAAAGAAACAAATAATGTATTATACTGTTTTAATGTATAATAATAATAATGTCTACTATTTTCTTATATATAATAATATTATCTTAGACAATTTTAATATATATTTTTTTTCAGCATATAATATGATAAATATTTTTAGTCATTTTGTGGAATATAACTTTAATGTATCTTATTTTTTTTAAAATAAAATTAAGCATAGTCAAATATTATTTAATTTACTATTAATGTGAAAATTATTATTTAAAGTAACACCAAAATTATATAATTAGGATTAATACATTTAAATGACTGTGAATGAACTTAATTGAAAATTATATTTGACAAATAAGTTAACTAGAGTTTAAATTTATTTATTTATTTTTTACATAAAATTCAATCTTAAAACTCATTTATCATGCCACAGTTCCCTCTTCTTATCTAATATGATTCAAGAATATTTTAATACATGTATTTGTTAAATCTTATTGGTATTCATTATGTAACTTCAAATAATCTAAAATATAATTAATTATTTTATCATTGAACAATAAGTTATTTTAGAAAACATAATTTAAAATCAAAAACTATTCTTAACTTCACCATATGATAAATTTTGTAACATATATTTTTACATATAGCTACTTTTATATACAAGTGAAGCCAATAATATTTATTATTTAATTATTACATTTATAGTCTTTTTAAAAAATTAGTTTATAAAATAAATAAAAATAATGTAATTTTTTATATTTATATTAACTATTAATCTTCTATCATTAATTTATATTTATCTAATTATTTCTAATTTAAATAATTAAAAATGAATATAAATATTAATAATTTATATATATATATATATATATATATATATATATATATATATATATATACATCTAATTTTTATATTTTTATTTTCATATTATATTATATTATAATTTTTAAGTTATGATTTTAATTTATTATTTTTCAAGAAATATATTTTAAAGTAACTAATTATAGAAATAAATACATTTGTACATAAATAGTAATATTAAAATAGTGCAAACTTTTACATTTATTTTATTTAATAATTTTTCTTTCATATTAATTCAATATGTAAAATTAAATATTAAAAATAATTTAAATTATTATTAACGTGAGAAGTTACTTTAAATTAATATAATGACACAAAATATAGAATACTCTCCTTCCTTAAATGAATAGAACAGACTTTACTCTAACAATGTTGCATATTGTAAAGAAAGGCTTGGACCGCCTATCTCAAAAGTCTAGGTAAATGTGAATGTTATTGTTGCTTTTGATGGGAAAGTCTTGCTTCCATACTCGACTATGCCTACAATTGTTGAATACAATGCATGTTTACTGAAATATAGTTGCTAATTATTTTCTTCAATTTGTATCATCCATGACAAACTAAACTTAGAGCACCGGTTCCTCTCAACTAATTCTGGGCAGTTGAAAAGATTTAATCTTGCATTATTTGGTGGTACTATAATTGGCCGAGGCAGTGTAAGTAATTTGATGGAAAGACAGTTTGTGAAGGAATTCTAAGAAAATATTTCAATCATGTTACTTAGTCTAATAATATGAAAGTTTTTTATATTATAATCCCAACATATTGTCACATAATTGAAAAGTGTTGACATTTGTAACAATAGTTTTAAAATGATTTATAATTAGTTGAGAGGGTTGAATTTTCTACAACAAATGTATTGAAATTAAATTTAAATATAAATCATTAGATTTTTTAACCACATATTATTTTTCATTCTTTTCACTAATAATAAAATATGTGTTTTAGGTTTTATTTTGAATGATAAAATATACTTACTTTTGTATTATAAATATATGTATGTGGTTTTAAAATTATTGTGATCTCTACATCTTAAATTAATTCTACTTAAAGAATTTTATTTTCACATATACCAGAATCAATTATTCATTATTCATCATAGAATCAATTTTAAATTCATATATAATTTTAACCAAAAACAATTTGCCTAACTTGCACACGGTTGCCATGGGACAAAGGTGATGGGCCAAAGTCTAATTACAGTTTAGACAGGGGAGTTGCTTGGGGTACCCAACATTTTTGTTGGGGCATCCAATAACTTTCCAAAATGCCAAAAATACTCTTATGGTATTTTTGGTTATAAATAATAGTTACATTTTTTCATTTCTACAGTGCATTTTTTTTCCCAATTTTTCCGTAACTTAGTGTAAGTTGTTTCTGTTAAAGACGTTTTGGAAGTGTATTTGGTCTCTGGTGGTATACGTGAATTTGTTAGGAGTATACGGTGATTTTTGGTCGGATAGTTTTAAAATGATTTATAATTAGTTGAGAGGGTTGAATTTTCTACAACAAATGTATTGAAATTAAATTTAAATATAAATCATTAGATTTTTTAACCACATTATTTTTTTATTCTTTTCACTAATAATAAAATATGTGTTTTAGGTTTTATTTTGAATGATAAAATATACTTACTTTTGTATTATAAATATATGTATGTGGTTTTAAAATTATTGTGATCTCTACATCTTAAATTAATTCTACTTAAAGAATTTTATTTTCACATATACCAGGATCAATTATTCATTATTCATCATAGAATAATTTTAAATTCATATATAATTTTAACCAAAAACAATTTGCCTAACTTGCACACGGTTGCCCTGGGACAAAGGTGATGGGCCAAAGTCTAATTACATTTTAGACAAGGGTGTTGTTAGGTGCACCCAGCGTTATTGCTGGTGAACCCAACACCCTCCGTGAAATAACAAGAATACTCCTGTGTATTTTTTTTAAAAAAATTTGTGCACCAAGTCATTGAGGTTGATCCGCGCATTGGTTTTGATTGATCCGCAGAAGAAAAATTTGATCCGTAGGTGACATAGATGATCCACGAGTCGCTTGTGGATCAACTTGATTCAACACCAACACTTTCATCTACGGTAATTTATTAAGAAAGTGGAGCATGGTTATTAAGTTTCAGTGGTAATTTATTAAGTTTATTATACACATGACAGTCTGATTTTGTTAACTTTTCCTTGTAAGTTGAAAAATTTGATTAAATGAAAGGTTTTAAAACAACTTCGTAATTATAATTTCAGCTATAGCGTCAAGGTTTTTGGATCTTTTTTATTTATTTATATTAAGAAAACAAAATGTATCTACAATTTCTCACTTACAATGTCAAAACTCGTGACAAAATGATGATCACAATTGAAAACCTTAATTATATGCCATGTGGAGATTTAAGCAAATTATAAACACACTCATGACCCACCAATAATTTCTCATCAGCTTGGTTCTGATCTCAGGGTAAAAGTCAAAGCCAAATCTATTTTTTTCAATTTAAAAATAAACCAGTTGGGTTTCGTGAGCTGTCCTACAACATGTTTATTGGTTGACTAAGATTGCATACCACTGGCTGGTTCAATGTCTCTAATAAACAACCACATTTTGAATATGTATCACGAAGAAATTGACTAAGACCATAGACACATAATGGTCTAAAACTTCCTAATAATTTTTCCTAGCTATGTAGATCAAAATTTAGGTTGCTTAGAACCTTTAATCAATCATCTTCATATGTCATTTGGACATAAGATTCACATAATATATTTACTCTAATATTATTTTGTGTAATTGGGTATGCATAGGTGGTGGTCCAAGGAAACTGTTGTTGTGGTTACAGGTTGAAACAGAGGAATTGGGTTTGAGATATGTAGGCAACTTGCTGGTCATGGAGTGATTGTTGTACTGACTTCAAGAGATGAAAGTGTTGGTGTTGAATCAGCTAAGGTCTTGCAAGGAGGTTCTTCCGTATGAACTCCCGAAATTACTTCTTCTGGTAGTTCATACGAAAGGACCTTCTTCAGGAAAAAGAAATTCTTCTTCTGGAAGAAGAAGTTGTTGTTCCAGAAGAAGGTTCTTTTTTCGGAAGAAGGTTTTTATAGGAAAATATTTTTAAAAAAATTAATGGGCCAAGACTCGAACCCAAGATTCTGGGATTATTATGACAATGCTCTAACCAACTAAGCTAATGAATCAATTACATTATAAAATAAATAATATTAGTATACATAAATTATTACTATACATAATTATCACTAACATTTCTAATGCATATTTAATGCGTATGTAAATTTGAATAATAAATATCTACTTATGTAATCCGTATATTTTTTAAAAAATAAAAAATATTTATTATGACAACATTTTATTTGTATTACAAAATTTAATATATATATTAAATAAATATTATTTATTTTATAATAACGTGAATTAAATATACATCAAATTTTATAATAATAATCTGAATTAAAAAAATATTTAATGCAAGCTTTGGTTTTCTTTAAATTTTAATGACAATTTTGCCCCTACTTCCGGTTTTACGCTTCCTTTGTGTTTCACTTTCACTTTCGTCCTGTGTGCTGGGTGGTTTTTGTAAGCTTTTGTGGTTTTTGCAAGTTTGTTGGAAGTAGCTGTTCGGTGAATGTTAAATATTGGTGGTTTCTATCGTAGTTGCTCTTCTTGTTCCCTCGGAGGTACGCATTTTATGGTTTTTTTTGGTTTTTTTTTTGTGTTTGGAAATCATTTTGTTTAGGTACATTGAAGGTAGTTAGTCTAAGAATTATGCAATCACTTCCCTGGTTCATTTGAGTTAATAATGTTTGTTCGCACACAACAGGCTTATTTGAAAGATCGTTGTCCTTTACCGCCTCTAGCGTTATTGTGGTCAACCAATTGTTATTCTCAGGCAAAGCAGTGACCAACTCCATATGTTAGTAGAATACAGCAGTACACAAGCTTGATGTCATTCAAAAGAGACTATGTCGACCTAAATGAAGACTGAACATGCATTGTTTATCTAATTGTATTCATTATGCGATATAATTTGTTGTAAGCCATTAAAGGATAATTATTAAGTACTCATTGCGTTAAGAAAAAAATTAGTTGGTGCAACCAAAATCAATTACGCATGTACGATACATCGTTGTCATAATTGACAACACATAATGATATGCATGCGTATTAAAGTTTGAGCGTGACACGACATTGACTTAGTAGGAAACATAAACACGAAACATGTTCATGCGTGTTCTTTTGTAAAAAAAAGTGAAGCAATCTGTCGGTGAGAACCACATATATATATGAGACACGGAAAACGCTAGTAAATCACACATTATCTTGCTTTCACATACTCTCCCAATTGATACACAAAGTATGACATTTTTAGGAGAAACTAGCAGTCAGATGATTGTCAACTCAAGGTTGGGTTTCATTTTTCTAAATGGATCGATTATTCACAATGATAGTGGGGTTTACTTCCATACTTCCAAACTTCCATTCCGGTGCCCATTCGAGTATCAAACAACTGTGATTTTGCAAGCCTAAAAACCAGAATACACAATACCCTTCAGCTAACCGACAGACAATTTTTGGATGAAATTCAATACCGTCAGCCATTCACCCATACAGGTAACCAAATTCTCTTTCAATGTATGCAATTGATAAATGATGACGATGTCAACACAATGTTAATGTGTAATGATCAATTTTCGTGTGTTGGTCCAATTGAGTTATTATGCACCGTTGGAAGAACATCAGATGAAGTAATAAACTTACTTGAACGCATTACGACCCCTACTCATGATGCGCTCTTGTCTTACAACGGGAGATGGAACATGCCAACCAAAACAAATTTGTAGGATGCGTGTTCACAGGAAAAAATCCAAAGATATTTGAAATTCCATCAGGATGTACCCTCGATGAACTGAAGGATTTGATAAAGCAAATTGCACCTAAAGGGATTTCCCTTCATGGAATTCACGAATCACAAGCGGTAAGACGTTTTTTCGACAACCAGGACGTTTTGAGTATTCAGATAAAGTTATAAAATATGAAATTAATGAGCTGAAAACCAACGATGAAGTGCTCAAGGTGTTAGTATAGTCTAACTACTGAAAAAATATGGGCCAATAGAAATTTTAGTTGTTTTTACTAAACATGGTATGGAATTCGAAGACGATGTGGATGTCACGTCACTAAACGACTGAATGCAACATTTCTTTTTTTGTTTTTAATGTAACTTTTATCTGTTTGTTTACGTGTTTGAATTCCATCATAAAATTGAAGGGCGAAAATCTTTTTTTTTTTTTTAATTTCGTGCTTGTTTTTTGAGGTGTTATTCTGTGGAATCGACTGACGATATTATTTTTGTTGGCTTCTTTGACGTCCAAACATAAGAAATAGCGCCCCTCAAATGTCTTAGGCGACTCACGCATAATTTTAAAAAACCCTCAAACATGGGTACTTGAACATGTTTGAAGGCTCCAGATCCTATTTTTTTTAATTTCGTGCTTCTTTTTTGAGGTCTTATTCGGTGGAATCGGCTGACGATATTATTTTTTTTGGCTTTTTTGACGTCCAAACATGAGAAATAGCGCCCCTCGAATGTCTTAGGTGACTTACGCATAATTTTAAAAAACCCCCGAACATGGGTACTTGAACATGTTTGAAGGCACCAAATCCTATTTTTTTTTAATTTCGTGCTTTTTTTAGGTGTTATTCGGTGGAACCGGCTGACGATATTATTTTTTTTGTCTTCTTTGACGTCCAAACATGAGAAATAGAACCCCTCGAATGTCTTAGGCGACTCGCGCATAATTTTGAAAAACCCCCGAACATGGGTGCTTGAACATGTTTAAAGGCTCCAAATCCTTTTTTTTTTTTAATTTCGTGCTCTTTTTTTAGGTGTTATTCGGTGGAACCGGCTGACGATATTATTTTTTTTGGCTTCTTTGACATCCAAACATGAGAAATAGCGCCCCTCGAATGTCTTAGGCGACTCGCGCATAATTTTAAAAACCCCCCAAACATGAGTACTTGAACATGTGTGAAGCCTCCAAATCCTATTTTTAAAAAACTTTAGCTATGTTACTTTAAAACATAAACATTTAGCTATCTTATTTTAAAAAATTTATAATTTTAATCTCATTCTTATGAAGGAAAGTCATGATTTTCGGAATCGGAATCAGAATCGAAATCGGAATCGGAATCGGTGTGTCATATAGAGTGCAAAAAAAGTAAAGTAAACTATATTAAACAAAAAAGTGTAACAAATACAAAAAATGATGTCAACTACAAAACATAAAAAACATCATCTATGCTCTGTGCATCGTCTTTGTTGAGCCCTAACACTTCCATCTGCGCTGGCACCCCCCTGGCGATCCTCAGGCAATCTTGAATGATATCATGTAACTCTGTCCCTGCAGTGACCATCCTAAGGTAGAGCACACGCTTCAACCTTTCTGCGATCACCTCATAGCCTTCGTAATCATCATGTGACAGTCATAAAAAACATTTATTACAAAATTTAAAATAAATAACAATTCATCAAACATTAAACGCACAAACAATCTTACCACTACATGTTGAGGGGGGTCAAATGTCACTGGAACCTGTGGGATGTCCGGCTGCATGTAGTCCTCATGGTCTGGGGCAGGTGCATGTCTGGGCTGGTCACCTGCCTGGGTCGGTATCATGAATGGGTGAGATATCTGGAAAAACTACTCCATGTAATCTGCATATACCTGCCCAAGCACTACACAAAGGTCACCCGCAGCTACTACGTGGTCCGAGAAATGCATCCACCTGTCATTTATATCATCATATGACAATGAAGCGCTAACAGGCAGTAGAGGGATGCTCTGAATGTACCCAAATTGGCGTAGCACCCTCTTCGGTCGAACTGTGACCACTGTAGGACTCCATCTCAGCTGACCCTGGAACGATGAAATCAGTTCAAACCCCCTAACCCCTCGATGGTCACTGTAAGGCAACTAGCACACGTCTATGACCGTCAAAACATTACAACGTGCCCGGTACGACGCTCATGTAATTCCCTTCATATGAGCCTTCATCATCAGCCACCGGGAGGCACGAGGGGACGTCTCCTCATACGCATCATCGGTGACGCACTGATGCACACTCAAAAAATGCTCATAGATCCAGCACTACAAAAAAAATTAGGTTAACATAACATAAAACATGTTTACATCATAATCCAATGTAACATATTACAAACACAAAATTTACCTGTAATAAAGTAAGGTACCCCCCAATCTGCCGTGTCGTAGTCCTAGAAGCTTCATCTAACTGGTCATACATATGAACCAAGGCCGCAGCTCCCCAAGCATAGCCCCCACTCTGACCCAGGTCACGAAAAGCCTCTAGATGCACCACGTGAACATTTGTTGCACTCTTGTTAGAAAAAAGAGTGCAACTGACCAGGTGTAGGAGATAAGCACGAGCTGCTACAATCCATCATCATGCCTAGCATCTCATCTCATAGATCTCCCGAACCCATGAGAGGCGTACATATGCCCCTCGTGCTCGTACTGTCTCAGCTCTAGCCTCCTCACCAGACACCTCGAGCAACTCCATCAACAAAAATAACGCCTCGTCCACGGAAAGAGCCTCGAAGCTGTGGAAGGCGCCACTAATAGGGAGATGGAGGAGTGATGACACATCATCTAGTGTGATCGTCAACTCTCCTACTGGAAGTTGGAAGGTGCTAGTCTCCCTGTGTCACCTTTCCACAAATGCGGATATAA
Organism: Glycine max; assembly: GCF_000004515.6. NCBI lineage: Eukaryota > Viridiplantae > Streptophyta > Magnoliopsida > Fabales > Fabaceae > Glycine > Glycine max. The sequence continues at coordinate 10,861,207 of NC_038248.2, forward strand.
GTCCAGGATAGCCGATTACAACTGAACACTCGATCAATGGACTTAATCCTGTGGCGACAACCAGCCCTTCAATCGTAGGCACTAACCTCCCAATTAGTGCCACCTTCCTCCCGTGCGACACCAACTTCAGCTCAGGACACTCCTGAATTGAAGTACAAATCATTCGAAATACACAAATATCAAAAAGTTTTAATGACAAACAAATCAAGAAGAAAAAAGTAAGAAATTATAATACATGTCCATTCCAAATGTCATGTACGACATGCTCCGCAAATGAAATCAGAACTGATGGCTCACGGGGCCCACCAGGGAATCCCTCATCAACATGTGACTCCTCAGCACCATCACGACCTAAGTCCTCTACAACAGTCCCATCTACGTCCACGGTCATCTGAGGCGCATCTTCACTCATCTGAGCAACATCGTTAGCCATATGAGGGACATCCTCAGTCACCTGAGGAAAATCCTCTGCCATATGAGGAACATCCTCAGTCACCTGAGGAACACCCTCATCAACCATAATATGTACTCGTCGCCTACGGGCTAATGCAGTAGGCCTACGCCTCTGGGGAACATCGACTGCATCATGCTCATCCTGTCTATCTCTGCCTATAACCCTAGATAAAGCATGACCTAAACCTCGTGTTCTAACCATGATCTACAAATCATGAAGAACACATATTTTTTTTGGGTCAAATAAACTATTCATATAATTAAAAACCTGCATATATTTACATAAATCTTCAGCCTTACGTTATAAACCCTAATCACATTACCCTAAGCATTGTTGACTACCCTAAACTAAACCCTACACACTCAACCACTAAACATATATCTTACACTCAACTAGGTCCTAACCCTAATACCAAATTTTTAATGCAAATACAAAAAAACAAAAATTTAACCTAATATATAATATTTAATTAATTTTTTTTACTTACCACCATGAAATCATAAATATTTGAATTATTATAAAGAAAAATTTATAAAAAAACAACTTCATTTATAAAAAAAAAACTAATTTTGGAAAAAAATATTCCTTCTTCCGGTGGAACAATTTGTTTTACCGGAAGAAGGTTTTTCTGGAGAAGTTATCGGAACAAGTTCTTCCGATAGCTTCTCCGGAAGAACCTTCTTCCGGTAAAACAAATTGTTCTACCAAAAGAAGGTTCTTTCGGAGAAGCTACCGGAAGAACTTGTTCCGGTAGATTTTTCGGAAGAACCTTCTTTCAGTAGCTTCTCCGAAAGAATATTTTGTTCTACCAGAAGAACCATCTTCCGGAAAAGCTGCCGAAATAACTTCTTCCGATAGCTTCTCTGGAATAAGGTTCTTCCGGTAGAACAAATCGTTCTACCGAAACAAGGTTCTTCCGAAGAAGCTACCGGAAGACGTTATTCCGGTAGCTTCTCCGGAAGAACTTTTGTTCTACTGGAAGAACATTCTTCCAGAGAAGCTACTGGAATAACTTCTTCCGGTAGCATCGGAACGGTTGCTCTTCGCCATTTTTAGGCGATTTCCATGTCTTCTACCCTAAAGCCATCATCTCCTAAACTAACTAAACAGTTAATCTATGAGAGGAGGGGAGATAGGGGTTACTAACCTCAACTGCGAAAGCACAACAACGGCACCACAGAAGCTTCACAACAATGCAACAATGGCAGCCAGGCGCGGAGGAAGAAGGAACGAAGAAGAAAAAAGCCAGAAAGGTGGGGAAGAAAACAAAGGCAGTGCGTTTTGTTTTTAAATTTTAAGTTAAGGGCAATTTTTCCATTTCAAAAAATTGCTGGGTGCACCAACAACATTGCTGGGTGCACTTAGCATGTCCCTAACATCAGGAGCAACCACGACACTGGTATAGAGGGAGTGTGAATCTGACTAGTATAAAATTTCAAAAATCCCATTTTTGCCAACATAGGGAAGACAAGTGTCCACACAAGGAATAAGGGCAAAACGGTCATTTCCAAGGCATAAGAATTATTTAAGTTATATTAGATAGTTATTTTTCTCCTTAACAATGGTGTTTTCATTGAGAGATAAAATATGCTTAGATGAAGTTACGACCATAATCAGAGCAAGAAATCTTATGGGAGGTGACCTCTCTAGTGACAAAACAATTTGCAGCACAAAGCGGTTTTGTTGGAGGAATTTTGCCATATCAGTCATTCTCCCCAAGTATTCATTTTCATACCCACCGTGAACACTATCTCCATCTTTACGCACTCCCTCTTATTTTTGTAAAGCACCTTGAAGCCATCAACGATGCCACCATTGTCCTCTGAGTCACTGTCATCATTCATATAGTAATTGTCCTCTACGAACTCTTCCTCAGTGTAACCATTTCCCTCTGTGTTGCCGTCATCCTTTGGCTCACCCTTGTCCTCCATAACTCCATCAATGGCATCTTGGTCCTTCTGTATTGTCATCATCTTTTTTTGTAGAAGCAAGCTTCATGATGATGAATCAAGTTGATTCAAGTAGTTTTGATGATAACAAAGATGATGACAAAAAGCCCAAGAGAATGATTTCAAGATTGAGTCAACAAGATTCAAGAATCAAGAGAAGTTTGATTTCAAGATTCAAGAGAAGATGAATTCAAGATTCAAGAGAAGAAATCAAAAGACTTCACAAGGGAAGTATTGAAAAGATTTTTCAAAAAACAAACATAGCACAATTTTGTTTTTCAAAAGAGTTTTTCTCAAAATTTTCTAAGTTACCAGAGTTTTTACTCTCTGGTAATCGATTACCAATTACCTGTAATCGATTACTAGTGGCAAAGTTTGATTTCAAAAGCTTTTAACTGAATTTGCAACGTTCCAATTGATTTTTAAATGGTGTAATCGATTACAATATATTGGTAATCGATTATCAGTGTATCAGAATGTTGAAATTCAAAATCAATTGTGAAGAGTCACATCTTTTCATGAAATGCTTTGTGTAATCGATTACATGGTTTTGGTAATCGATTACCAGTGACAAGTTTAGAATAAAAAGTCAAGAGATGTAACTCTTCCAATGGTTTTCAGGTTTTTCTCAAAGTTATAACTCTTCCAATGGTTTTCTTGACCAGACATGAAGAGTCTATAAATGCAAGACCTTGACTTGCATTTCAATAACTTTTTTCACACAACTTTTGAACATCTTTTTGAGCTTCTTCTTCTTCTTCTTCCTTTGCCAAAAGCTTCCTAAAGTTTTCTGGTTTCCAAACCTTGTTCTTTTACAGAAAACAAAAGTGTCCTATATCTTTTCATTCTCTTCTTCCTTTGCCAAAAAGAATTCGTCAAGGACTAATCACCTGAATTCTTTTTGTGTCTCTCTTCTCCCTTTTCCAAAAGAACAAAGGACTAACCACCTGAATTCTTTTGTGTCTCCCTTCTCCCTTTTCAAAGAATTCAATAAGACACAATCTAAGAATTCTTTTGATTCTTCCCTTTCCCTTAAATAAAAGATTTCAAAGGACTAACCGCCCGAGAATTCTTTTGTTTCCCCTTTACAAAGTTTCAAAGGACTAACTGCCTGAGAACTTTGTTTTAACACATTGGAGGGTACATCCTTTGTGGTACAAGTAGAGGGTATATCTACTTGGGTTATTATAACTGAGAACAAGAGAGGGTACATCTCTTGTGGATCAGTTCAAGTGGAGGGTACATCCACTTGGTTGTTCAAAGAGAACAAGGGAGGGTACATCCCTTGTGGATCTTTGCTTGTAAAGGTTTTTACAAGGTTGAAAAGAAATCTCAAGGACCGCAGGTCGCTTGGGGACTGGAAGTAGACACAGGTTGTTGTCGAACCAGTATAAAACTCTTGTGTTTGTCTTCTTTTTCCCTACACTTTTAATTTCCGTTGTGCACTTTTAATTATCGCTTTTACTTTTGGTTAAGTTTCAATTACTATTCTTTACTTTCTTAACTTGGTAGTAAAAGCCTAGTAACATTAAGAAGGATAAGTTTTAATTAGTCAAGATACAATAATAATTAATTCAACCCCCTCTTCTTAATTAATCTAAGGCCACTTGATCCAACATTTGTGTCGTCATAGTCCTCTACAAGCTTGTCCACAATGCCGACAAGTTTGATTTTGCTCATTCCCTCATATTTGTGGAGGTTCACATGCGCTTGAGAAAGACCCTCATGGCTGCATTCATGTTCATCAACATCACCATGGTTGTGCCTAATTTCGCCTCCTCGAGCCCACACTCCACCATAGTTTACCAAACCCCAACGTTTCATTCTACTTTCATCTCCACCCTTTATTCAAATTCGTGTTTTTTTTTCATTCATCCCGTCAAACCACGTGTCCCAAAAAATATTCCTAGCACCCTTCAAAACAAAACACATGCCCCTTCTCTTGCTTCCCTCAGTTATGTTTTTCTTTACCCATGATGTGTTTCATTTAGTCTTTAATTAGAAATCATTTTAGTTAGAATTATTTGTATTTTTGGTTGTTTAGATCTTTGTTTTTGTTCATTACATTGCATTTTATTCTTTTTGTCGAACTTTTTTGCCCTCGGTGTTTTATGTGTATAGGAGCCATGCTGGCTTGACCTATGATGCTAAATGAAGCTTTTTTAGTGCATGTTTGACTTTTAGGATTTGACTTGGTCATCAAGGATCTTTTTGGATCGAAAAGAGAGCTATTTGTTGCTATCTCCATCTGGCACATCTGTGTCTCTTGAAAGAGAACAAAAATCACATTAGATTAATTCATTATTAGAAGAAAATTAGAAAGAACCTTGAATTGATAGATTAACTGCACAAGAGTCTTGGTTTGAAACTCTGATCCCATAATTTTTCAAATATGAATTTTATTTAAATCAAAGATTCTCTTATTTTTACTTTTATCTTTATCTTCTACTTAATCTTACCTTTTTAATTAAATCTCTAAATCTTTTGCAAATCAATTCTAAATGTTTTCACAATTATTTCATTTATATTCAATTATGGTAATTGTTAAATCCAAAAATGTTGTTCCTGTGGATTCAATATTATTACTTGATAACTATCGTGCATTTTGCGATTTTCTCACATCTATCCAACCCATTTTTCAGCCCATTTATTTTTTTACGTCCACCAACATCATAAACACATGTTACTTCTTTTAAGGTTGCACCAAGCTCTAGTGAGCTGCCCTTCTTATTTTCATCAATTATTGTGTTGTTGGATTTTAATTGGTCATCCCATACAATATTCTTCATCCTCATTAGAAACTCATGCCATGGGTTGAAGTCCTTCTCCAATCTTGAGAACAAGGTTGATTTCGATGGGGACAATATTGTTACAAATAATACACTATTATGAGATCCAATAAAGTATTAATAATGTTGTGAACTGTAGGTCCATTGTTAGTTTTGTTAATATTAATATCTCATCTATGTAGGTTCTAGAATAAAATTTATTAGCAATTTGTTTGAGTGCATGTATATATTGTATCCTTCAATCAATGGCATGAATGAAGAATTAAAAATGTTATTTTTATCTCTTTTAGTTGTAGAATTAAGAGTAGTGATAGAATAGTTATTTGTTTCCTAACATTATGATTTTGAATCTTTCTTTTATATCCTTAATAATCAGACACCCTATAACTAGATAATAAATGTACCCAAAAGATATAGCTAGATAATAATGTCAAAAACATTTCTCTAAACAACAAATCAAACTTAAATGTCAAGTCCTTCCTAAGCTAAAGAAACTACCTTTGGAAATCTAAGTATGCATGATTTGATTTTTTGTATCACTAGATGGACTTAGTTTAAGGTTGATTTTGACGAAGTACTACTAGAAAATAGACTTTTAACATCGGTTATTAAGGACTTTCAACATCGGTTATTAACCAATGTTGAAACTACCAATGTTAAAAACCGATGTTATTCCAAAAAATATCAGTTTTATAAAAATCAATGTTGTTTTTCTCTCACCAATATCGTTTTTTAGAAAAACATCAGTTTTTAGAAAAATCGATGTTGTTTTTTTGGATTTTTTTCTTAATATCCTATCTGTTTTTTTAATTACCAATGGTAATTATACATAGCACAACTTATCATTCAAAGTTGTAAAAACTCTAAAAATAAACCAAAGTTATAAACAAAATATACCACCAAAAGTTATAAACTAAAATTTACAGATATTAGTATAGTATAATGTACTTAAATTACAAAAATTTATTGCACAAAAGTCCTCCATCCATAGCCAATTTTTGCATATTTCCTCTAGTGATTATAAACAATCTTGCATTCTGTAATCCCTTCCAAATTCAGATGGGTGAATCTTGCAGCTTTCATAAATGAGTACATGGTACTTGACACATCCTGAAATATACATTAAGTTCATCTTAGATATGTATATGATTTTAAAATTTGATAGACAAAGGAGTGCTTAGTTACTCACTAAAATGTTGTAGTCACTTTGTACTCATTCAACATAACTTGAAAAGTGATTGAGTTAGGAATTTGGCTGTACAAGGAGTGTCATTTATGATAAATTTTTGGTTCAGAGCTATTTTTGAAGATGGTCAGGAAGAAAACACTCTGTACAAGATGAGCCATGGTCACTTGACGATTTCCTATGAGTCCATAGAAATCTCTTAGTTCTATCCATCCAGCCAGTATAGTTAGGTTCACCAAATCTTGGTTGTATGTAACAGAGTGCATGTTGTCATCACTGTCTAGCAGATGTCAAGTATGCTCTAGTTCATTCTTCCATCTTACAGCAAAGGACCTACTCATTTCACCATAAGGCTACATTTAAAGTAAACTAATATAAGCAATACTAATGTGTTATATCAAGTCATGTTTATTTGAGAATAATCTTGAAATTCCTAACCTAATTCTTAATATGAACTATGTTGAACATTTTCTTTGTTTTTTTGTTAATCTTCATCATTGTCTTAGCCATTTCATTCCAATTCTTTTGATCTTCATTCATCATTTCTAAACTCCATTTACAATATAAAAGTTACTATTAAAAATGAATATGCATGTCGACGTACTAGTAGTAAACCAAGACATATGAGATTGGTCTAGTACATGCCATAGAGTTGAAAGGCATAATGTATATACCCATTTTTGAAAACCAAGAATGATATTCCTATTTTGAAAAAAATTGGGGGCCTAAGGCTTTGGTAGAATTCTGACACTAGCACAAAGTCTCATTATAAAAAAAAACAAACAGAACACATAATTTAAGATTAACTGCAAATTTGGCATGGATAATTTACACATAGGACTTAGATAATCTACACTTAGGTTCTATTTTAACATGACTAGAGGTAAGGTATATCATTCGCATAACCAAGGTTAAACTCACTTAATTTGCACACAAATACAGTCAAAACTCAAGCTCATAAGATAGTAAGATATGCACATTAACAAGAGTGAGAGTCTCCTAATTCAAAAGCAATATGCACATTAACAAGAATTTTCATGTTAGTAATGCACTATACATTCAGATAATAGAAGGAATCAACCCTAGCTTCTCGCTTACCATCACCATCAAAACCAAACACAAAAACAAGCATTTATAGAAGATTAACCTTTCGTGACCGAGAACGCGAACGAGAGTGAGTAGAGCTGTGAGTGAGAGCAAGAGAGTAAGAGATGATGGGAAATCAAATATCTTAATTTTAAAATTAGAGAACCAATATTGTGGATTTTACAAAATTGGAGGATTAAAATTGTATTTAACCCTAATAAAAAGCAAGACCTAAATATGTTTATAGTTTTGTAAGTTAGTATTTTTTTTTTTCATTTTTGATCCATGTTATTTTATTTTTTTTAATTCTAGTTCTAGTAAGTTTTGGCTTTTCTAATTTTTTTTCCTATAAGGTTTTTTTGTTCATTTTTAATTCTTCTTCAATATTTTCAAAGAAAAAGAATTAATATATGATCTATTTGAAGCTATAAGTTTGTGTGTTTTTTTTTTAATTTTAGTTTCTTTAAATTTTCATTTTTTTTCATTTACAATTCCTTTAAGTTTACGCTTATAGAGATCAAAATTGAAAAATATAAACTTATAAGAATAAACTTATAAGAATTAAAAATAAACAAAATATCTTACATGGACCAAAATTTAAAAAAAAAACATTAACTTAAAGAAACTAAAACATATTTAAGCCTCAAAATAACTACATGCAGTGGTAGATGCTATGTAATGTCAATCTTTTTTTTTAATACTTGAATAGAAAAATATTATTTACATAACAACTTATATAACAAATCTATTTATAATATATAAATCCTAAGCTACAAATTAATATGATGCCACATCAGACTATTTGCTTATTTGTCATTAGTTCATTCATTCCTTTGCTTGTAGCTTTTATTATGCCTCACCCCGTCTCATTACTCAGGCTAACAATACACTATAACTGTTACGACCACAATCAATGTTTGGTGTGGTTACACTATCAGTCAATTACACTGCCCAAATAATTGTTCACGCACAATTCATCAAGAACGTCCATCTACTCTAGCGACAATGTGTCCTAGTGCAATCTGATATAGTAATTTCTATACATGACATTTCTATTCCTATGCATCCATGGAGTACTCCGCCGGAACCCATGGACCCTTCCCCTTAATTTTTTTCTACTTTTGTGCATCACTTTGTATATATCCCATGTCTATTTGTTTGTATTTTCTTCTACCATTTCATTTTCATGCGTGAAAGAGAAGTTGTTGAAGTAGGTGAAGAAATTGTTATAAGGGTGGTTGCCTCCTCCGCATGATCTACAAGATGGGTATACCAAAATTTCTATGCGAAATTGGGTCCCTCTTGGATGCTTTCCACATGTTTGGTGTAATGCCCCGCCCTTACATTTTCTTTATTTTTGTATTAAGAAAGTATTAAAATTCCTTTAATATCTTTTTTCTAAATTTTCATTTTCCTCCATTTTAAATTCTAAAGATTATCTTTGATTTCGAACAACAAAAACTAGAGTCATGACACAATTCTTTATTTTCACTCATATTCTTCATCCATATTCATTTACGTGTGATTTATTTATTGAATTTCAAATTTCATCTTCAGTTTAGTAATAATTGTTTTTTATTGTAATTCATGACTCAATTTCAATAGTTACGCTGTGATTCATGAATCAATTTCAATATTTACGATGTATTGCTGTAATATATGAGCTACATCAGGAGTGTAAGAGCTAGCTGCATCAGGAGGGGAAAGCCAAAAAAATTGTGAAGAAGCAGTTTTCACAGCCCAACCAGCCAAAATATCAGCTGCGGTATTGGCTTTAGAGGAACCTGGGAGTAAACTACGATCTATTGTCACCCGAGTAAGTTATGAATCCCATAATGCTCTTGAAGCTTAACGATGTTGTCCATGGAAATCAAATTCTGCTTATCCAATGCAGCAACCACCCTCCATTGACCCTGATCCCAGCAAAATTGTAAACCTCTCCTTGACAAGTTTGACATAAATTAAACTGTTGAAGGTGCTATTCTTGCTCTCCTATGGATGCTCTAAACTACACTTCTTGTCAGATATCGCAATCCTCACCAAAAAGGAAGGTGATATTTGTTATTTCTCTTATTTAACTCTTCACAAGTTTAAGTTTGTCTTGATCCATAATTTAGAGACCTCTTTCTGAAAAGAAATCTTCTTTCATGTAACTCTCTTGCATGTGTTGATTTCTCATATTAAGTCTCTAAGTGGTATTACTAAAAAACAGGATTATGCCTTACTTATAAAGCATGCAAGCAGAGTTTACTTATATGACTCCTTTGCAATTTGCATGAGTATGATCATGTTATTTTTTTAATAGCAGTATGATCATGTGTTTTGTTACAAAGTATTGTTTAAGAATGATAATTGATCTCTTTGAAACCAAAATATCTCTATATCTACTTTGATACATTCTCTTTTGTTACAAAGTATTTCTCTCGCTTTGATTTGTACATAATAATTAGCAATGGATTCATATTTGCACCAAAATTATTAGTATGTTTGGATGGAGAAATTTAATAGGGTAATTCAATTTTTTAAAGGATTTTAATTACTTTTCAATTAAATAAGATGTTTGGATAAAAATTTGAAAAGAAATTGAAATTTGAGTATTTTGATAAGGGATTTTAGTTAACTTAAATATTAACATTTCAAATTCCTTCCTTTTGTGAAAGAATTTGAAATTCCTTTATGCTAGGATACCACAGCTTCTCCCGAAACATCCTTCATCCTCTCACTATTCTCTCTCTTGGCTTCTCCCGAAAACCTCTGCACTCAGCTGCCGGCGGTGGTTTCCGGTGACTGCATCGGAAAGTTTGTGCTGGTCACAAGCAAGGTCAATTCTCGTCTCTTCTCTCACTCTTGACTGCATCGAAAACCTCCTTCATTCTTGACTGCAACGGAAAGTTTGACGGCATCGGAAACCTCCTTCATTCTTGCAAAGTTTCTAACTCTTGTGTCTCTCTCTTGCAGCAGTTTTTCCCTCTGCATTATTCCAGAAAAGGTGCCAATCACAAGCAAGGTCAGTTCTCGCCTCCACCGATGCACTTTTCAAATAGATGGTTCATTTTTCATTATTCCTACGATTATTATTTCTATTTCTATCTTTATTGTTCAATCTAAGCGTAATAAGGCGTAGATCTAGAAATCACGATGTTCATTTATTTCTTGTCTATTTTCATATGCTATGTAGTTTGTGCTGGAATTTCTTGATGCCTGCAATTTGACTCCTTTGATAATAGTTCATTCAAACAAGATTCAATTCCTATAAGTTAATCCTTGCTGAAGAAAGAAAGCTAGTGAAATTAGTAGGTTTGTGATAGGGAAGTTGGTTTCTTTAGTTTTTTTATGGTATAAATATGAGATTCAAGAATGTGTTTTAGGGGCAATAAATCATCCGGTTTTTTGAGAGAGATGTAGCTTTTGGGATCTGTTAGTTGAAGAAACAGTGAAAGATAGTAAGCAGTTTAGCGGAATTTTTTATATTTAAATCTATGATTAAGAATATATTTTTTATTTGTAATAAGTGGGGTTCGTTTTATTCCATGTTAATGTTAAATTAATGTTGATGGAAGAAGGGTAAAGGGCTTATTGTGTTGGATGAGAGGGTTCAAAGTCTAGTTGGGAAAAAGTGTTAGAAGATTGCCCATACTCTTTGTAAAAGGTCTTGTTGGTAATAGAATAGTATTTAATAAGTTATGATAGGTGGGTCAGCAAGTTCATGAAGATAGGTCAGACCCCTGGCTGCACCTAATGCTACTTTAAGCCTCCTTATCCAATCCATCCAGATTCCAGACTTTCCTGCATTGGCAAAATCAAATGAAGAAAAATAATCGCG